>NC_134853.1:48669227-48969227 GCF_049852395.1 Peromyscus maniculatus bairdii | reverse complement strand
ATGAGCCCAGGACCTGGTACCACTGCCTAGATGCCTCCCAAACAGATCAAGCCAATCAACTGTCTCACCTATTCAGAGGGCCTGATTCAGTTGGGGGCCCCTCAGCCTTTGGTTCATAGTTCATGTGTTTCCATTTGTTTGACTATTTGTTCCTGTGCTTTATCCAACCTTGGTTTCAACAATTCTCACTCATATAAACCCTCCTCTTTCTCGCTAATTAGACTCCCGGTACTCCACCCGGGGCCTAGCCGTGGATGTCTGCATCCAGATTCCTCAGTCCTTGGATGGAGTTTCTGGCACAACTATTAGGGTGTTTGGCCATCCCATCACCAGATGTCTCTCAACCATTGCCAGCAGTCTATTGTGGGAGTATCTTTGTGGATTTCTGTGGGCATCTTTAGCACTTTGTTTCTTCCTTTTCTCATATGGTCTTAATTTACCATGGTCTTCTATTCCTTGTTCTCCCTCTCTGTTCTTGATCCAGCTGGGATCTCCCGCTCTCTTTCCCTCGACCCTTGCCCTTCATTGCTCCCACTCATGTCCAGGTTGTTCATGTAGATCTCAGCCATTTCTCCATCATTGGGCGATCCTCATGTCTTTCTTGGAATCCTGTTTTCCAGGTAGCCTCACTGGTGATGTGAGTAACAGTCCAGTCATCCTTGTTCCACATCTAGTATCCTCCTATGAGTGAGCACATACCATATTTGTCTTTCTGAGTCCGGGTTACCTCACTCAGGAAGATTTTTTCTAGATCCATCCATTTGCCTGCAAACCTCATGATGTCATTGTTTTTCTCTGCTGAGTAGTATTCCATTGTGTATATGTGCCACAATTTATTTATCCATTCTTCAGTTGAAAGGCATCTAGGTTGTTTCCAGGTTTTGGCTATTACAAACAATGCTGATATGAACATAGCTGAGCAAGTGCTCTTGTGGTATGATTGAGCATTTCTTGGGTATATGCCCAAGAGTTGTATAGCTGGATCTTGGGGGAGATTGATTCCCAATTTTCTAAGAAAGCACCATATTGATTTCCAAAGTGGTTGTACAAGCTTGCATTCCCACCAGCAGTGGAGGAGAGTTCCCCTAGTTCCACATCCTCTCCAGCATAAAGTGTCTTCGGTGTTTTTGATCTTAGCCATTCTGACAGCCATAAGGTGATATCTCAGAGTTGTTTTGATTTGCATTTCCCTGATGATTAGGGATGTTGAGCAAACATGCCCGACCTCATCAGAAATGTAGTTTTGAGTGAGAAACTACCACATAGGCTCACATCTTGAACACATGGTCCCCTGTTGGTGATGCATGGGAAGTTGTGGAACTTTTAAGAGGTGGATCCTCGCTAGGGAAGTGCATCCCTGGGAGAGAGAAGGCTTTGAGGGTTTGTAGACTCTCACCAGTTCCAGATACTGCTCTCTTCATTGCATTTGCTGGTGAAGATGTGATCTCTTGGCTATCTGCTTTGGTAGCCTGCTGCCATGCCTGCTCTGTCTTTACAAACTCCATGTGGAAGTATAAACCAAAATAAACTCTTCTTCTTATAAGCTGTTTTTTTTATTTATTTATTTATTTATTTATTTATTTATTTATTTATTTATTTATTTATTTTTTGGTTTTGGTGCTCATCACAGCAACCAAAAGTAGTTAATACAGAAGTGGGAGTTTAGATTCTCATTCCTATTTTATGTGACTTCCTTTTTTTTTCTTTCCTTCTTTTTGATTATTTGTGTCTTCCATGTCATGCATCTCCACCCCATTAATTTCCCCTTTGTATCCACCCTCTGCCCTTGTAAACCCCCCACATATACACACAAAATAAAATTTAACAGAAAAAAAAGAGAGATAGAAGGAAAAAATCAGTCTTTATATGGACGCTGTGGTGTATCACACTGAATCACACAATAAACTCTTTTATCCATATATCTTTACTTGCAAGTGTTCATTGCAAAGAGTAATTGGTCTGGTTCCAGGTCTCTGGTTTCTGCTACACTATTGATTCTGGGCCCTCACTGAGACTCCTCTTAGTTATCCTTTTGTTGCCCTGTGTTGTGGAGATCCTGCAGCTTTGTGTCTGCAGGGCCAGTCCCTTCATGTGCTCCAGAAAATCACAGATGGGGTGGATGTTGGGGTGGGCTAACCCTACTTCTGGGCCTGGGCAGTTGCAGTGTTGATCAGCCTGACAGCTCTCCCTTGTCCTCACCACGCATTGCCCTGGCAAGGATGCCCCTTGCAGAGATGAACAAGGGGCACGGCCACTTCTCCTGCTTTCATGTCTTTGTCTACTTTTATATTTCCTATCTAGCATTTCCCAGTTCCTCACTTCTCCCTTCAAGGGATACTCTGATAGGTTGGGGCTGAACCCCAACACTGGTCCCCGGACACATGTCCTCAGGGTTGGATTTCCCATATCTACACCTTCAGGGCCAGCTCTACTATGTTGCCCAGGCATGGCATAGGGGTCAGTTTCCAGAGTGCTGCAGCTGATGAGGGGCAGGACCAGTTCTCCCACCAGCTTGGCTCACCCACACCTCTGCCAGTGGGGTGAGCTCTATTGCACTACTCATACAAGGTGAAGGGCCTGCTCTCCCAAGTGTTGCAGCTGATAGGGGACATGGGAAGCTCTCCTGCCCTGCCGACCTCAGGGTCGGTTCTCCCACGTGCCTCAGTTGTTGATGGGTGGGTGGGTGGCTTCTGTCCCCCACTCAAGCTGCCTCATGTGACTTTCTTGAAGACCTATTTGTTGGGTTTTTTTTTGCGGGGGGGAACCAAAGGAGTCTCCAAGGAAACAAGTGAGTCACAAGCTTAATTGTCTCACTGTTTCTTGCATTTCTATCTTTTGAATATAGATATTTTCTATCTGATACAGGATTTACTTTACTTAGGTCACTATATGATGGGGCCTTGACTCAATCTCTTCTATATTATTTGGCTACAGTGAGTTGGATAATTTTAACTCAATCTCAACTTCTACTCAAAACTTAAAAGCAAAAAAAATTAACAATAATCACTGTAAGGAGAATTGTGGACATCAGTCAAAAAAGAAAAGTTAAAAAGTTGAAGAAGATAGCTAAAGCATTTAATGATGAAAGAGAAGAATCAAATGTTTTGTTTGGATAACAAGTAATTCTACTCACACATTTGTTAGAAATGTGAAATAGTAATAAGCATCATGTAGTAATGTATAGGAAGATCTTTATATTTAATTTCATATTTTAATATTTTTACTGAAAGAACTTCCTAAGAACTTCATTTGTAAGCACTACACCTACATTACTCTGACACCTTCCTCTTTCCCTTCTCAACTTCCCCATGTCCACCTATTTCCACATTTGCGATCTCTTTGTTATTATTCTTTTTTTTTTTTTTTTTTTTTTTTTTGGTTTTTCGAGACAGGGTTTCTCTGTGTAGCTTTGCGCCTTTCCTGGGACTCACTTGGTAGCCCAGGCTGGCCTCGAACTCACAGAGATCCGCCTGGCTCTGCCTCCCGAGTGCTGGGATTAAAGGCGTGCGCCACCTTGTTATTATTCTTATGTGTATATGCACCATATATATATGTATATATATACATATACATATATATACATATGTACAATATATGTACAATATATATATATATATGTACAATATACATGTACATATAATATCTAGTCCATGTAGCTTTACTCAAATGTGCATGCAGCCAGGCTAGCCACTTGTAATTGGACAACCTATGTTGGAACTTTTCCATGGGGGAGACTGATATTCCATCTCTCAACAGCCATTTTGCCTGTAGCTCTTCAACTAGGGATGAGACCATACAGAATTTCCCATCTACTTTGGAATGGCAACTGGTATTGTATTTATGTTGGTCTTATTCAGGAAACCATATTGTTGAAAGTTCGTATATACAGCTCTCTAATCATTTATAGAAGACACTCTTACAGCAGAAGCCCTAGTCTTATGACTCTTACAACCTTTCTGTCACTTCTTTCATGGTTTTCCCTGAGCCTTAGACATAGAGGTTACAGGGCAGATCTGTGATTTGAAGTTGGGCCACCCATAGTCACTTATTCTTGGCATTTTGACCAATTGTGGATCTCTGTAATAGTATGTATCTTTTGCACAATAAGAAGCTTCTATGATGAGGACAGATAGATGTACTTATCTGTGAGTAAGTATCTAGAATAAGATATTCAGAAATTGCATTAGTTTAGGAAATAACAGAAATTATATTAGTTAAGAAAAATGGTAAAAGTAGGTTCTTCCAAGCCTATTACCTTTCCACCCACAAGTAGTAAGTAGGCTAGAATTATAGTACCGGGTATGAATTCCCTTGTGGAAGAACATCTTAGTTTAATTATGTAGCTATTGATTATTTAAAGATAACAATGTCACTAATGCACCTTTTGGGATATCCTGAAGGTCCAGTCATTGTAGTGGTTCATGGGCTTTACAAGTGGGTAGGACTAGTAAGTGTTCCCTTCCCTTTGTAGTTTGCATAACACCATCAGATACTATGAAAACTGCTCTTCATGGATAAGGAAATTATAACAGTTTAGGAAAATGGCAGAAGTGGGTTCTTCAGGATAGATCTAAGTTCTGTGTCCAAAGAATGTTGTATCTTTAGCAATAGGGACTTACCTTCAAGTTCTCAATCAAGAGCAACAATAGCCTATATTGTCTTAATAGTCTCCTGAACCCCCCTGACAAACAACTCAAGGGGAGGCTTCCCATGTCTGGCAGAAGACTTTTTGTTAGATAATACACGACTTTGGGGGGTAGGGGGTATTATCACTGCAAATAGCAGATCTTTATCTAAATTATTTATATATCTATAACACACTCATATACTATAAATTATATCTCCCTATGGCCTTTTCAATCATCCTTCATGTTATTTATCCCATGTCACATCCCTTTTTTATTGTTTCAGTCCTTATCCCCTCCCTACTTTTCTCATTACTTTTCATGACAACTTTGTCCTGCTATCCTGCTCTACTGCTTCTGGTCTCCCCTCTTCCACACAACAGCCCCCTTTTACTTTCCTCATTTCTGCAGTTACTCCAGGAATAGACTCAAATCTAAAGATTTGAAGCTATGATGGACAAATAAAAAAAGACATGTGGCTTTGTATTTATGATTAAGGTGTACATCATTCAATATACATTCTAGTCCCATTGATTTTCCTTCAAATTTAAAATTTTAATTTTTCTTTATAGCTGAATAGAATCCAACCATGTATATAGACCACAATTGCATTATTCATTATGAGTTGAAAGACATTAGGTTGTTCATGTTTCCTAGGTTTGTGAATAGAGAGGCAATGAATATGGATGATAATGTATTCATAGAATGAAATGTCAAGTCCTTTGGTCATCTGCCAAAGAGTGGTATAGCTGAACTGTATGGTAGCTCCAAGCCAAGCTGGACATCCTGTGTTCTAGGCCAGGTTGGGGATTCAGTCTACTAAACTCTAGGTTACCTCTACTCTTCCTAATCTCGAGACCTATCTCAGATTTCACATCTAACCCCCAAGCCCAGTCTAGGGAGCCCTGCTTATCCCATTCCCAAATTCTTTGTTTGGCCATGGTTACACAACCCATGCATCAGCCCAGTCCACATGATTCTTCATAATCTACAGAACTTGTGTAGTTCACACAACTTTTTTGCCTGCCCAGGGTAATGACCCACATCTGCATTTTTCCAACATCCAGGTATAGCTCAAATGGCACATGCTGTACACTGACCTAACCTTCTAGGTCTTCTGGAATCCAACCCACCCATACCATATGCAAGCTCCACCCTTAGTGCAAGTAGCACATCCTGTGTCCTGATCCCAGTCTGGTATGTTCACTAAACCTTAGCTGGCCTGCACCACATCCAACCTCTAGGCCCAGCCTGAGATACACATTTGTGTGAGGGCCTTGCTTGGTGAGTGGCTAAGACCTTGGCCCACCCATGTCATCCTCACACTCTCAGGAAAAGCTCAGGCAGCACAGCTTACATACCAGCCCAAGTAGATCCAGCTGTATGTCCCATTCTCAAGTTTTCTTTATTTCTTACTTTGGGTCACCTTCCTCTACCAATACCAAATCAAGATGAGCATCTGAAGGACTGACCCACCAACTCCCCCTACCTGATCTGAAATCAACCAACCTTAGGCAAAAACATAATCAAAATCAAACTTCTACTCAATTCAGGCAACCTGAACTCTCACATAGTATACATAAAAAATGGACAAAGTCTCTATGCCCAGGTCTTATTGAAGAGACATAAACAATATGAAGGCCAAAACAATACATCTTCTCTCTTCAATCCCTCAGTCCTAGACAAATGGTCTTCAACAAGAATTACCTTGATGCAACCCAATACACACAACTTAAAGCATAATTATAAATTTTATCAAAGAATTCAAGAAGTTAAAAAAATATATGAAGAGCTCAACAAACTTAAAAAGTGTAACAATAAACACCTGAGCGATACCCAAGAAAATATAAGAATAAGACTCATGAAATGATGAAAAGAATTCAGATTTTGAAAGTTGAAAGCTAATTGAAGATGGAATTGAAAATTTTAATAACATAATTAGAAAGAAAAACCAGAGGAACACCCTACAAGTAGAATGGATCAAGTAGAAAATAGAATGTCAGGGGTTGGAGACAAATTAGGGAAATCAGACCACACCAAGGAGAGAACACACACTAAATAAATAGATAATAAATAAATAAATAGATAATAAAACATTAAATATATAGGAAGGGAACATGAAGGAACTGTGAGATACCACAAAAGACCAAGTCTTTGAATTATAGGCATAGATGAAGGAGAAGAATCTCAAGTTACTGGCATAGGCCAGATCATCAACAGAATCACAGATCTTTATGATACTAAGGAAAGGCATACCTATACAGATACAAGAAGCACATGGAACACCAAATAGACAAGAATGTAACAGAAATTCTCCATTGAATATCATAGCTAAAAGAAGTAGAAAGATTTTAAGAGTCAGAGGTGGTGGATGATTCTAAGCAAACTGTCTTTCAAACACAACAGGCTGATATACACAGGAACTCACAGAAACTGTGACAACATGTACAAGATTTAAGCAGGTTCAAAACAGACAAAATCCCAGCACTAAAAAGTAGAAGAAGACATAAAGTCCAACCCCTAATCAAGTAGCTATTTACAGTTGTTAATGTCAGAGAAAGGGAAAATCAGTTTTCTACAGAGGAGTGTCACTGAGTATGTCAACCACACTCTAGGGCAAGCCCTGTGACCAGGGGTAGTTGGCCAACACAAAATGGAATCCATGTTTTGTTTTGATGGGCTTTTGTTTTACTTTTGAAATGAAAAAAAAACAGACTTCTATGGAATAATAATAAAAGAAAATAAGGTAAAACAAAAAACTAACACATTGGAATTGGAAAAAAAAAAAAAAAACACAAGGAAAAAAGCCCAGTAGACGCACAAGAAACAGATACTCACTGGTTTGTACACTCGGAAATTCCATGAAAACACCAAACTGGAAGCCATAATGTATACTAAAAGAACCTGTAGTGTATAAAAGAGAATAAAAATAAAATAAAGTAAAATAAACGTAAAATAAAAAATGAGAATTTTTTTTAAAAGAATGAAGAGCCGTGAAATAACCTTATGAGACAAAGAACCTCCAAAGATGCCACTGACTTCATTTGCTGTTGGTCATCTACCCTGGGCACATAGCCTATCCTTAAGAGTATTGCTTTCCCCATTGAGACTCCCTTGGAGAAAACTAAATTTTCATTTGCAAGTGGTTATCAATTGGAAATAGCTTCTGGATTAAGGATGGGGGCATGTGTCCACTTCTCCTTTCAGCTCTAGGACACCATCTGGTGCAGACTTGTGCAGGTCCTGTGCATGCTGCCTCAGCCTCTGGGTGTTTATATGTGTATCAATCATGTTAATTTACAGGACTGTTTTATTGGTGTCCTCCATCCCCTTTGGCTATTACAATCTTTCTGCCTCTTCTTCTATAGGGTTCCCTGAGCTTTGAGGTGGGGGATTTGGTGGAAATACTCTATTTAGGGGTGAGTGTAACATTACCTCTCACTCTGTGTTTGAAATTTGGCTGTGGATCTCTGGATTTGTTCCAATCTACTACAGGAGGAAGCTTTTCTGATAAGGACTAAGCAAGGTACTCATCTATGAGTGTTGCAGAATATAATTAGGAGTCATAGTGATATCTATCTATCTATCTATCTATCTATCTATCTATCTATCTATCTATCTATCTATCTATCTATCTACCTATCTACCTACCTACCTGTCTCTGAATGGGCTCCTACCTCCAGGTTCCTTCCCTGTTTGAGTTCCTACCTCAGCTTCTCTTAATGGATTTTGACGATTAAAAGCCACATAAACTCTTTTCTCCATTAGCTGCTTCGGTGGTGGTGTTCTATCACAGTAACAGAAACCTAAGCTAAGACAAACTCTCCTCTCCAGAGAGTATGTTTCACAGAAGGTGCAAATTAGCTATTTCCCACAGCCAAATCCTGACTTCTTACCACTTCCTGACTAACAGAGCTCTATTTCTTTTTCTTTCCTTGCTTTTCATCTAGCCTTATTCCACTTAAGAATATACTTCATTCAAGAAATCATTCACATGTTTTTATCAAAGCCAAAGAAACTTGCAAATTAATATATAACAGTACAAATATTTTCAACAGTCAAAATGTAGGTAATTGGGTTAGATTTAATTTTAAATAATAAAATTAGAAAAACTTATGAAAATATGATACTACTTTAAACACTTAACTGCTATCAGAACATTGCTAGGGAAAAGCCCAAGTATCTCCTGGTGTTAAAAAAAAAGCTATGTTACTCTTGGTTAACTATTGGTAGCTTTTAACCTATATTTTCTAGCAAATTGATATAGTCTGGGTACAGATTGAATTCCTCCTTTACATGTGTTCTGTTTTCCTAAGTAGCAAATTACTGAGATGAGTCCCTCTTAATCTGTAGTAGTCAACTCTGTCACTCTTGTGAAGAATTTTTCAGTCATCACTATTTAGTTTTATTTATGCTGATGTAATAGAATAAAATCACATTGTGCTTATTGTAGACTTTTTATATAAAATTAAACATATTAAAATACAACAGTAACATTTATAGCTTAACACCAATAAATACACCAATACTTCTTACCCCTGTGAGTCCTGCACCTCAAATCAAAAAACCAGTGTTAAATTTCAAGAAAAAAGCAAAATTTACAAAGCATGTTCATTCCACTGAGCAGCATGTGGTGGGGTGCACTGATGTGTAGCCCCAGCTGAAGCTCAACACAACAGACATTAATTTCAACTTTCACATAATATACCACAGATGATCTGGGAAAATAAAATAATAAAACCCTCATGTTACTTCAAACAGATTGAGAAATGTGTCAAGAGGAATTATACCCTAAAATCTCCTATTTTGTTTTCCATAATAAGGGCAAGAAGAAAGAAATACTATGTATTTGGCCAGAAAATTATAATGAGTATTTATTCAGCACATTTCTTTTTTTGAAATTGTGTGTGAATTGCACTAGATTGCACTAGGAAAATCTTTCATTTTCCCACATCACATTATATGGTACTTAGGTTGTCTCCCTCTCTCTCATCTCTCCTCCCCCTGTAAGTGTGTGTGTGTGTGTGTGTGTGTGTGTGTGTGTGTGTGTGTGTGCAACTGTGCATGTGTGTGTCTTTGCATGTGCTGTCATAACCTATCTGTCCAAGCATGAACTGTCTCCAAAGATTAAGTGCACCTATTTTGAACTGGAGGCTGCACGCCATAATTTTTAGCTAACCCGTTTCCTTCTTAGTGAAAACAGAAATAAAAATATATTGTGCACACTTCATTGCTAGAGCCTTTGACCTCAGCTGCCTGTCTGGCTGGGACTGTGATGAATGCTTTGTGTCCCTTCATTTTTAATTGCTCATAAATTGTTATCCCACGAAACACAAAACTAGCCTTGTCCTCATTTTAGTTGGGGTTGGAGGTCAACCTAACAGTAATACAATTAAGGAGTGTCTTTGTGTGGGGGTGTGGGAGTGAGGAGGGCACTCGGGTTGCAGAATAGGGTAAAGAAATGTAGTAGTCTTTTCTGAGGAAAACACAAAGAAAATTCCTACTTTTGAGGAGAAAAGCCTCACACACAGAAAAAAAAAATCGTGTTTGCTTGACGATTGTCTTCAAAGTTTCTTTAATGGGCATTTCTGGATAGCAAATAAGAAAGGGGACTATATTTCAACCCTGTGTATCGGAGGAAAAACAATGCTTTTCTGTGATTCATGATGTTAAGAATGAACTAATTGTGAAAATTCAAAGGCTGATTTCAGGAGTCTCACCTAGTCCCAGGTTGTTCCCAGACCAGGCTGTGTGTACGGCAAACAACAAAAGTCCACCTTCTGCCGGGACTACTCTCTCATTATGAGAACACTTACATCTGATTCCAGTGAGATCAGGATCTTTTCTGTGGGCTTTCCAGGGTCAGTCCCTGTTTCAATTATACTTTTTTTGCTCAGTGACTAAACTGCGACCTTAAACAGTCCTGTTTTGAGTATCAATGGACCTAAAGCTTTGAATTTCTTCCTATTTGTGAAAACTGTCAAAAACAGAGATGATTATGTACTTTCTTTAGTCTGCCTAAAATGGTGTTTAAAGTTCAGTGAGTGGCCTCTTGATGGACTTTATTATTTTGCTTAAACTAAGCCAGAAGCAGCATGTTCTAAATGGAAACAGAATTGACCTTACAGTGAGACCACACCTTTCCTCCTCCCTCCTCCCTTGAGTCTTTAATTTCCTCGCTTTGACATAAGTGGTCTGACTTCCCTGGATTTTAGACTTCTGTTTTAAAACTGAAAATAAACTTTTGGTCCTAACCTTATGAAAACATTGTATGTGCAAGAGAAGATTATACATGTGCTATAGCTCTACAACTCTAAATCTAAATACATTTTGATTGTTGCCATGATTGTTTTCAGTTTAATGACTATTTGTCTGAATTAAATTTTTCACTAGATTTTGAACGTTTCTTAAAACTCAACCAAAATCTGAATAAACAATTGGTTTTTTTAACATTAGCTCTCCCACTCAGCATTTATTAAAGTTTAATTCAATTATTTTTCCCAGTACAATTTATGTCTGTCTGTCTCAGCTTTGGCAAAACAGAGAATGGGTTAACTGTATCCCACACACTAATGCATAAGTTGAACCGACTTGGTTCTTCTATACATGTTTGCATAGTGCTTACACCCAGTCACTGTGTTTGCTACTGGGGATAAAATAATGAATATATAGGGGGAGCAGGGAAAGTCTATCCTTAATGGAAGTGATAATCTTTTAAGTGACCCATTTTAGTAAATCATGATATCTAATAAATAAATGAAAATGTATTTAGAAACTAGCTATATCAAAGACAGCGTAATGAAAATTCAAGGTTTTGTGAGTACAGAGCAGCTCTACCGTTCTTTAACCTTCAGATCACAGCCAAACAATCTCATTGACAGAAGAGGTTTAAATTTTTTCCCATTCTAAAATACAAAGAATGCCTAGGAGAAAGCAATAAACTCCCAACCTGTGGCATAGGGTGGCAGGGGGGAGGAGGGGGAAGAAGGGGAGGAAGGGGGAGGAAGTGGGAGGAGTCTACCTTTTGGCTGGAACAATCATTTTATTTTAATTTTTCAGACTGCATTTTTCTGAGTTTCTTATTTCTCTAAAGACAAGCTCATTGCATTAGCAAGTGACTCTCGTACTGCGTTTCTTAGACGATGACAATACTGGCATTTTGTCATAAGAAGGAGGCAGAAGGAACTGCTTCATAAGGTTCCCAGTGGTCCGAAGAACAGAAATCTGCTAGACTCATAAGGGACAATTGTTGGCTGAAGTCAGCAGCTCTCAAGTCCAAAACTGGTCATCTGTGATGGCTACTTGATGGTTTGAGTCAAAGCTTTATGTGCCACCAAAAATGATGATAATTATTCAAGCAGTAGCAAAGAAGGAAGTTTTACCTTTATTTTCACATCATCAAAATTCTTCAAAGTGAAGGAAAAGCAAACATAGATCAAAATATTAAATACTAAATATAAGAATTAGAGGTTTATCCAGATTTTGCCTAATACATTATGAACATAATTAAAGTTGTAATTTGTACTTGAATATTTTAATTATATTAGGCATCGGTTAGAGAGCATAGTCTGTATGACATTTCATTCTAAAACAAATGGATCTATGTAATATTTAAAATAACATAAAAATATTTTGAATTGTTCCTGGAATATAACTTTTTAGAGTATACTTTTGTCCTTCTTTGCAAAATGCTCTCTAACTGTAATAGGGCTTTCTGACTTAAAATTTTCTTGAGGACCTTAAGAATTAGATTTTACCAATAACAAGTGCAGTGCTTTCAAATGTTTAGTGGGATCAAAATTAAAAGAGCAAACATCATGATGTGTTAAATGGGTGCTTTCTGATTTTCTTTACTTATTGACTGTCCCTCACTGTAAGGTACACTCTGTCAGCTCAAGGAATTCATCTGCTGTTCTATTCCCCCTGCATTATCCACAGGGTCTACACAAGTGACTGGACCATGGTAAGTGCTTTCTTGACATTTATTGACCCAGTGAATGAGTGAATGAATTAATGAATGTTTTGATCACTTTCTGAACCTAACTTAACTTCTGTGGATCAGTGTCCCAAGCCAGTGAGTTCTATTCCAACTTTCTAAGATATAATTTACTAGGTACTTCTTTAACCAACACATCCCTTGAAAATCATGTTTGCTTTGATAATATTTTATCTCAGAATATTTTGTCATTGTCTCATTTAGCACTAAAACAATTAAACTCAACTTTGATGTTTCAGTTATTGTTACAACCAATTCCCTTTACCAAGCAAGTCATAGTTAGCATTTGACCTAGTCTGTGAAAAAGTGTGTAAGATCCTAAGTCATAAAATCCTCATTAAATTCAATGAATAAATTTTATTTAAAGTTGGGTATCAAAATAGTGTGGTATATTGGGTCTGTAAAATGTGTATGATTTTATCATTTACCAATTTACCAGATTTTTTTTCATCACAGGCAATTTATTTTGTTCTATTCATTTACAGTTAATACAGAAAATACTTGGAAACATTTCCATATAATGTTGACACAGAAATCATCAAATAGGAGTATACAATGTTGACAGGAGGCAATACATTTATAACTTATGACCCCAAATGTATTTATAAATTAGAAATGGAAAGATCTATAAATGAAATTATGAAGGTTCACCAAAGTCATTTAATCTGGCAGTTTCTCATTCATTTTTATGTCTTAATAATATTCTATTGTATGAATAAGCCACATTTTATTTCTCTCCAGTATTTGATAGCTATTTGAGTTGTTTTAACTTTTTTACTATTAGCAACACACTGCTGTAAACCTTCATGTACATGTTTCATAGGTGCACATTTTCAGTAGTTTGAGGATATATTCCTAAGGGTAGAATTGTTGAGTAACAGAGTAACAATGTTTTGCATTTTGACCAACCACCAAACTGTTTTGCCAAAGTGGCACACCATTTTACAATCTCACCAAATCCTTGTTTTTAAGGCTCTGATTTTTGTACAAAAGCATTCAATCATTCTGTCAGACCAAACCAGGAAAAGTAAGCTATAGTTCAGAGCTGTTCTATTCCATTTACTATGCAAAGCCATTCTTGGTGTTTTCAACTCTCAGCCTTTTTGAGTATTCTTGCAGTGTTCACCTTTTCCCCCACCACTTTTTTTTCTTCTTTTTTTTCTGGTTTATTTCTATCTATTACAAATGTATAAAAAATCCTCCATCAACGCTGCTGATAGCAGCAGAACCTTGAGAAATATACCTTTGGTTTGCCTCAGAAAAGGAACACATATTGCACTGTAAAGTTTATAAAATTGGTGCAAAACATTGTGATAATGTTACAATACCAGTTTTAAGAGTTCAGTGACTAATGGGGAGCGGATGGGATACATGCAGAACTGTGAAAGCGATCTCACTTAGCCAGCTGTACGCGTAGACTGTAAATCTACGTTCAGATCATTTCTGAACTAAGACTATCATCTCAGTTTATCTGTTGAGGTCAACCAGGAAACCCTAGAATATACCTTGATTTTTGTAAAAAACAAAATAGGGGGAGGGGTTTCTTCAGCATTTCAGTCCACGAGTAACAGTATCCTAACAGGCAAAGTGTTCTCTCACTGTCAACATAGAATGAACTGCTGCTGGAGGTCAACTTGGGCTTTAATTTGCATTAGCACTTACATGCATAGTAGACCAAGTTGTTGACCTCATGACTTTAAAAAGTAACTCTAAAAAAAAGTAAAATGGCCCTTCTTGGAAGACTAAAGAAAGACGTCCAGCCACAGTTGTAAAAAGTCTCATCAAAACAATATACCCTTTTATGAATTATGCCTCAATTTAAAAAAAAAGTAGCCCCAAATAAGAAGCAGCTCTGAAAAAGAAAATATAACTTAAGATATTTGAAAAAAACAAGGTGAATAGAGGTTCAAAAATAATTAAGATACATTTTCTTAAGGCTACCTAGAATTAGGCTTTAAAGAATTCTACCATTTCAAGTTTACCACTGGTTACTAGATACCTATTTACAAACAAGATGTTCACTTTTTTTGTTCCTTTATCAAGAGAAAAATCTACCTTCAGACTATGAGGGTGGTGATGGGGAGGGACTAGAAAACAAGATTCAAACAATCCCATGCAAATATCACATTTTTCAAATGGAAGAACTCCAAACTGCACTAGAAGTTCCAATCACTAAGACACTTTCCATTGAAATGATTTAAGTACAACTACATGGCACCAAGGTTTAGGCCTAATATAGGCCTGACAACCAAGTCCTTGTTTTCTGGAAGAAAGCCCTCAAAAGTCCCACTCAATTCCACATAACAATACTTCAAAGATCAATTAGGTTTTCATTTCCTTAATATTCTTGTTTTTGACTTCTAATCTTAAAGACTAGATTAAAACTTAGCTCATTTCCCAGAAGGCATTGCTTCCCTTTGCTCTATGAAAGAGTCCACCAAGACCTCTTTCTCAAAACCATCTAGCCCCCAGCCTCCAGCCTGTGCTTGTGATGCATCTTTCTCAACATCCTGAAAAGGTAATGTAGGTCCTCATTCACAGGCTCATCTGACTGATGGGCTTCAGCATCCACCTTTCTTTTGTTCTTCTTGGCTTTACTAACTTTTTCTTTATTATTTCCTGTATGTACATCTATGTGTTTCGTCTGTGCTGCCTTAGTCTCCGTCGCGGATATCCGAGTTCTGGTAGTTACCTGGACCACTGAGGCATTGCCACAAGATTTCTTCTCTTTTGAAACATCCTTTTTCTCTAGATGTTAGGATAGCTACACCAGCTTGTTTCTTAGGTCCATTTGATTGGAAAGCCTTTTCCCAGCCCTTTACTCGGAGGTAGTGTCTGTCTTTGAAGTTAAGGTGTGTTTCTTGTATGCAGCAGATGGATGGGTTCTGTTTTCTTATCCATTCTGTTAGCCTATGTCTTTTTATAGGTGAGTTGAGACTATGGATATTGATGGATATTAATCACCAGTGATTGTTAATTCCTGTTATTTTTTGTGGTTGTGTTGTGTTGTCCTTCTGTGGTCTATGTTGGTGTGGGATTATCTATTGCTTGATTTTTCATGGATGTGTTTAGCTTCTTTGGGTTGAATTTTCCCTTCTAGTGCCATCTGTAGGGCTGGGTTTGTGGACAGGTATTGATTAAATCTGGTTTTATCCTGGAATATTTTGTTTACTCCGCCTATGGTGATTGAGAGTTTTGCTGGGTATAATAGTCTGGGTTGGCATCCATGGTCTCTTAGTGTCTGCATGAGATTTGTCCATGATCTTCTAGCTTTCATAGTCTCTATTGAGTAGTCTGGTGTTATTCTGATGGGTTTGCCTTTATATGTTACTTGGTCTTTTTCCTTTGCGGCTCTTAGTATTTTTTCTTTGTTCTGTGTGTTTAGTGTTTTGATTATTATATGGCAAGGGGAATTTTTTTTTTGGATCCAGCCTATTCGGTGTTCTGTAAGCTTCTTGTATCTTCATAGGTATTTCTTTCTTTAGATCAGGAAAGTTTTCTTCTATGATTTTGTTGAATATATTTTCTGTGCCTTTGAGTTGGTATTCTTCTCCTTCTTCTATCCCTATTATTCTTAGGTTTGGTCTTTTCATGGTGTCCCAAATTTCCTGGACGTTATGTGTTACGACTTTTTTGTCTTTAGTGTTTTCTTTGACTGACGAATCTATTTTCTCTATCATGTCTTCAGTGTCAGAGATTCTCTGTTCCATCTCTTGCAATCGGTTGGTTATGCTTGTTACTGTAGTTCCTGTTCGTTTAGTCAGGATTTCTATTTCCAGCATTCCCTCAGCATGTGTTTTCTTTATTGTCTCAAATTCATTTTTCAGATCTTGGAATGTTTCTTTCATCTGTTTAATTGCTTTTTCTTGGCTTGATTTGATTTCTTCCCATTTTTTGTTCGTTTTTTCTTCCATTTCTTTGAGGGAGTTTTTTTATTTCCTCTTTAATGGAGTTTTTCATTTCCTCTTTAAGGGAAGTTTTTATTTCCTCTTTAAGAGAGTTTTTCATTTCCTCTTTAAGGAAAGTTTTTATTTCCTCTTTAAGGTAGTTTTTCATTTCCTCTTTAAGGAAAGTTTTTATTTCCTCATTGAGGGAATGTTTTATTTCTTCTTTAAGGGCCTCTATCATCTTCTTAAAGTCATTTTTAGGGTTGATTTCTTCTGTTTCTTCTATCATGGTATGTTTAGGTCTTGCAGGTGTAGAATCACTAGGTTCTGATGTTGCCATATAGGTCTTTATATTGTTGCCTGTATTTTTGCACTGGCGTCTACTCAACTTTTCCTCTGTGCGGTGCAGGTGGTTTCTGTGTCTGAGAGTGCCTCTCTTGTTCTAATTTTTAGTCTTGGTTTAGTAGGGGTTCTTGGTTAAATTGGTGCTATTGGGCTGTTTCTTCGGGGACAGCTGATTTCAGTCGGTGAATTATATACTTATGATTCTGGTGATCTGGTTTAGTGGCTGGGTAGCGCCTTCTTCTGTGTTCCCAGGTCACATTTTGTTCATTTGTCAATTCCTCAGCTGATCTTGTTTCTTCAGACTTCAAACTGTAGGCATCTGAATCCTCTCCCAGATGAGTTTCAGCTGAGCAGGGTAGTCTCACCAACACCTCCAAGTTGTTGGGTTTCACAGGATCAGCAGTTGGGCCCTGGGTTGTCCCCAGACGGAGTGCCCAGACTCGCCCTGGTTCCGACCCACGGAGATAGCCTCTTCCCCAGGTGTTGGGGCTAGGGGCATCCCCGTTCTAAGCTGCGTCCGCCCCTCTCCATCCCCCGGCCTGTCCACCCCTGCGGCCACCGCCACAGGCCCACCTGCCTCCGCTTGTCTCCGGTGCCGGGCCTGTATGTCCCTGTCAGCTGCTGCTGGGTCTGTCCGCCTCTGTGGGCCACCAACTGGCCTGTATGTCTCTGCCGGCTCCCGCCGCGGGCCTACCCACCTCTGCTTGTCACTGCCACCGGGCCCATCCACCTCTGCGGGCTGCCACCGGGTCTGTATGTCTCTGCCGGCTGCCACTGGGCCTGTATGTCCCTGTCGGCCGCTGCCACCGGGCCCGTCCACCTCCGCGGGTCACCGCTGCGGACCCACCTGCGTCTGCCCATCTCTGCCGCGTGGCCTGTCTACTTCTGTGGGCCACCGCTGGGCCTGAATGTCTCTGTCGGCGCTGCCACTGGGCCCGTCCACCTCCGTCTGCTTATCTCCACCCTGGGCCTGTCCACCTCTGTGGGCCGCCGCTGGGCCTGAATGTCCCTGTCGGCCACCGCCACAGGATTACCTGCATCTGCTTGTCTCCGCCATCTTCCCAGATTTTTAATATAATTATTTCAACTCACAATAAAACTTTTTAAGTTTTATTTTACAGATTTTGTCATTATGTTCTACTAGAGAATTTTTACTTCAACAAAATCTTGTACCATTTGGAAGAATCCATAGATGTATAAGTACTCAAAACAGAACATTTGAAATTATGTATTAAGCTGTATCTCCACACCAGGACAACTAGGCAAACCGTACAAAATGGATCTTTGAAATTATCACTCCGTAATATATTTTGTACTTGAATATGAAAATTCAAACACAGGAACCTATATTCAATGTTAAACAAACTCCAAAGTTTATTTGAAGTTTATAGCACTCTAAGCTAAGTATAATAGAACACATCAGGAGGATCATGAGTTCAAAGCCAACCAGGTCTACAAAGTCAGTTCAAGATTACCTCAGTTAAAGCTTAGCTAGACGCTATCTCATAGACAAAAGAGAGAAAAGGATAGAGGAAGGAAAAGAGGGAGAGAGATGGGGGAATGAGAGAGAAAGGAAATGTGGGAGAGAGGAAGCAAAGCCTAAAAGAAGAAAGAAAGAAAATGAGACTACTCCACTTGTTACTTTGAGCATATTGCTCATATGTGACAACATATCAAAAGTATTGTTAGCAGCTATGGTTAGAGTCCCACCTTTTTTCTTTTAGCTTTTTATATTCTCCAAAGGCGTAGCACTTACCAGCATAGACAAACTTTCCTGTCTGAGGTAGTGATGGCAACATAATTCTTACATTGTTAAGAAACTAAATTCTGTTTAGTGAATGGCCTTTCAAAACCCATGCAGTGTTTAATGTCTTTGTCATCTGAGAAGCACACTAAGAATAAAAACAAATTCTATTTTTATATTCCTTTGGGATGCTAATCAAAACTCAGATCAATTGACTGATAGGTGTCTTATTAAACAACTCCTCTCTCTGCCTCTGTTGTCTGTCTGTCTGTCTGTCTGTCTCTCTCTCTCTCTTTCTCTTTTTCTCTCTCTCTCCCACATGAGTAAACAAGATGTCACAGGATGGAGGTCTTAACCTACTCAGGAACTCACATAGATGTAAGGCAAACAAGAATCTTTCTCATGGGAAGGACACTGCAGCTGACCTCTTTGGGATCCTCCTGCTTTCACTGACTCTGGTTTATGCTCAGTTTCAATCTCTTCACATGCACCAAGTTTTAAAAGTCTCTACAGAAAATGACAAGGGTCTGGGGCTGTTCATTCTATATTGCAGAAATGTGGAGCTTCCATTTTTGACTATTCTTTATTTCTCAGCTTCTATAGAATGGATACACCAATGTCACCTTTCAGTAAGATAGTCATGGACAGCAGAAGGCCTGGAAATGCCAATTGTAATTAACTTTCTTTTCAAATATGTTTGACAGTTTCATGCTGAGAAGTGCTTCTTACCTTTTGAACTTTCAGATTGCTTGGCTGGGCAAAATGTGTATCATTTTCTTTTAAAATTGCCTTACAAAGAGCTATGTACTATGGTATTCTTGCACACGTCAGCCATTTATAAGAGATTTAGATTTTTAAGCAGATTATCCTTGTTCCAAGTGAGAGACCTTGCTTTTGTCTGAAGCATGGGCTATGTTCAGGTGTACATCAGAGTCCCAGGACAAGGACATTCAGAAATTCATAAATGTCAAAGAGAATGACCCTTCCTCATGGCCTATCATCCCAGATGCTCTACCAGGCAGAATTCCACAATCCTGTGAGAACCAGAATGGTGATTTTTTTGACAACAGCTAAAGATGGGAAAGAAATGTTCCTTGAGTTCAGCTTCCCACATTATGGTTATTCATCACTTTTAAAATAACATAAAAAATCAATAAAAATCGAAGAACTCTATAAATGCATCTTTTCCTAATTGAGAAACTTAACCTGACTTTTGCAGAAAGAATAATATACCTTACTGTGACCTACTTAAAAATGTAAAAAATCACTTTATAGCTGATTATTTCAATCTTTCATTTGGCCTGTATACTCTTTTTCCATAACCGGAGTGTTCGTGTTTTACTGTTGTTGTTGTTGTTTTAAAAGGAAAATAACAGTCTAAATTCTCAGCAGCATTTTGATCGAGGAGAAAATTTTCATACTTCAATAGTGCACGTAATGGAATTGGTCAGATTTGAAGCATGGGAGCACACTTTATCTTGGATCTTTAATTTCTTACAGTTCAGCTGACAGGAATTTAACTAAAATTCAGGTTATGTGACCAGTAAGCATACTTCTCAAATAGTATAATATTCACCTTAATTTTGTAGTACATTTCTATAAAAGGGGTAGGTTATACTCTTATTTTAATAATTTATAGGTTTATTTATTTTTACCTTTATGTGTGTGTTTAGTCTTGTATGCATGCGCACCACATATGTCTTGTGCCTTGGAGGTCAGAAGATGATTTTAAACCCGGGAACTGCAGTTACTGATGACTGTGTACCACCAATAGATGCTGGTAACTGAACGTGGATCCTCTACAAGAGCAAAATGTGCACTTAACCACTGAATTATCTTTCCAGCCCCAAGAATACTCATATTTGTATTAATCTTTTGGCTAATAAGAAATAATTTTAAACTATGTTTATACCCAAAGATACAAATATGTTGAATAATATTAATTTTCACAGGGGTTAAAATACATAAGAAATGCTTGTTAAAAACCCATTTTGACATTCCCTTATGTAGCCACCAGATCAACAGAAGAAACAGATTGAGGCTTACACCACACTGGTATAATGACCTTTTATCCAAAAATATAAAAATGAAATTAAATGATTGATTCTTGATTTCCTCAAAATCAAAAGCTTTAATTAACATATAATGTTATCAATTTCTTTATGATTTTATAATTACAAAGATCTTTTGCTCTAAATACCAAAGAAAAACCCAGTTCAGCTTACTGTAAACATACTATCTGATATTCTGTTGAGTATGCTCCAAATATGGATTATGGGAGTCAGGAATAAGTGGCTTTCGGTAGTATTTTCTGTTAGTGTCCAAGAATGTTTAACCCGTGCTGTTTCTATGTGAGACACCAAATCAAGGCAGCCAATTGACCTGAAGAAGCTATCTGCATGTTTATTACTACTTGGTGAAAATGTTCTGCATCTCTGAGAGTTTGAACTGGAAGTTCCCTCTGAAGGAATGTGAGGGTTCAGTCTTGATGGATCTACTCAAGCCCCATTACCAGAGTGTTAACTTTTCAGACTGTGTCACCAAGGAAGGGATCCTTTCATTTCCAGTCCTATCATTTTACTACATGATTTTTGAGGACTAGTAGAAAATATGAAACAAGAGAGTTTTCCCCTGATATTTTCAGGGAGAAAGCAATGTGAATAAAACATTAAATATAATTATATTTATATTAATAGATATAAATAATCAAGTATTGAGGTCAGTTTTTGTTAAGTTAACACAAGTGGGAGCTGTCTAAGAAGAAAGTTCAATTAAAAAAAATGGTCCCATCAGATTGGCTTAAAAGCAAGACTGTGGAGAATTTTCTCGATTGATGAGAGGGCCCAGCTCATTATGGGTGGTGCCACCCCTGGACAGGTGATTCGAGGGTGTATAAGAAAACAAACTGAGCAAAAAGAAGCAAGGCAGTAATCAGTATCTTCCATGGCCTCTGCTTCAGTACCTGCCTAGGTTCCTGCTTTAAGTTTCTGCCTCAGTTTCCCTCAATGAACTATGGCCAGGAATATGTAAGCAAAACAAACCCTTTCACTCCCAAATTGCTTTTGTCCTGGTGTTTATGACAGCAGAAGAAACCCTAACTAGGGCAAATATAATATCTACTGAAGTGTCTTAGCTTCTCTAATTTAATATGGATTGTTGTTTTATAACCTAGTCAATTCATTGTTAGCATCATTTTCATAAGCTGTAAAAGGAAGCGTCCAAAAGCCTTTCCTGTATTAAGTTCAACTTAAGAAGGCAAGCTGGCAAAGGTAGCCAGGAAATTTGAAGTGGCATACATATGTCTTGGTAGTACAAAACATAGGATTTTGCTGGCCGTCATAAAGTAAAGAAGATAACACTTGACTGATACAGTGTGGAAGGACAGAATTTGTAGTTATAGTTAACATGTCATTCATATTTAACTTCTGCCTTCAAGAGATCCTAATAGTAGGTTGTTTTGAGGTGGATTTCAGTTATAAATTGGTAGGACCTTCAAAACTTAAAAGCTTCCCATTGATTCTGATGTTACAATAATCCAGTACATGTATCTCTACCACATATCAGTGACTAATTTGTCCAAAATACTCACCTACTTTAGAAATCACCACAGTGTAAAAATCTGCATATCTAGTAACATGAATACACAAAACCATATAGATCTTAGGGTTGGAGGAGGAATGGAAAGTGGGACAATATTATAGTGTTGTACTGATAAGTGTAACTCATTCTATCCTCTAATTCCCAGGGATATACAAACTAAATCAAATTGTCTCTTGAATGCACTTCCACAGTCCTTTCAGCACCTCCCCCATTCCATTTTTCAAATACCACAGTTATCAAACTATTTGTAGCTATTGCAAATATCTTAGCCTGGCAAATTTCTTAGTCACATCTTTGTCACCCAAGTTATTACAAACTGGATTATGGTCCATATCACCAGGTTTTCTTCTTGCCTTTATAATATTTCTTAAAACTTGCAGTAAATGTGGCATAACATGGCTTAGGGTTAGTTCAAATAATTTCTTCATATCCTACTTTAAGACAATGAAAAAGCTGTAACTGATGCTTTGGGACACAATTCTGATAGAGAGAAGAGAAAGCAAGTTAATTAGGATTTCCTGGATTTTAGAGAAGACAACCCAGAAATATAGGTACTAATTGCCACATCTTTCCTCAGTCAAAACCCAGCACCACTCTGTTTCTTTGCTATTCATGAGCTCATCTTGCCCCCTAGGACACCATTGACACATTAACCCTAGACCTAAAAACAATGTTATCTCATGGAATTAATTTGTAAATTTTATATATACACTGCATCTATCTTTTTAAAGATATTAGTAGCCATGTTAAAATTAAAATACTAACACATTAGTGTTCTCAGGCTACCTTTGCAAAATCCAACAGACAGTTATGGATACAGGAACTCAAGGTCAAGGCACTTGAAATATAGTATCTGCTGAGGCTGGTTTCAGTGGTCTGTCAATAGCCACCTCTATGCTAGTCTTCATATCACTAGCATTTTCTCTATGCATATTTCTCTGAGTCTTTGCTTCTTCTTACAAGCCACCAGTTCTACTGGTTGCCATTGCACAAAGGCCCCATTTAGCCTTAATTTTCTCTTTAGTAGCTCCATCTCTAGTCAAACTGTGGGATATAACTTCATTGTATCATCTTTACATGGGACAGAAACGAGTCAATGATAGATACATTTTGTTTGAAAAGGTGTTTTTTTTTTTTTTACTCAGTATTTCAACATGTAACATTTTATATGTATTCACATATCTCTTTTCATGCTAAGCCTTCGAAATCTGATGTTCCACACTCTCCACCACATGTTAGCTTGTACTAGTCATCTTTCAAATACTTTTTATGTGCTAGGGGCCACCCAATCAGGCGGTACAGTTGTCACAGCACCCATGATGTTATCCCAAAGTAAGATGCAGAAAACAATAGTCCAGATGATTTCATGATTGTGGAAACCCTTCACTGGGAAGTTTGTCCTGTCTTATCTTTGTAGTAATATTCTCTTCCACTATGGCCTCCAAATAGAAATACCCTGATGCACTTCACCTATGGAAATGTTTAGACAGGAAAGACTGCAAACCCACTTCACCTATCAAAACCACTTGAGTTATATATGTCTTGATGCCTACAAGAAAGTATGCTCACTTTTGTCCACATTAAAATCTTCTTGCCAAAATTAACATGAATCTCATCATTGTCGAGTCAAATCTTAGTTTCCTTCCTGTTTCTCTGTTCTTGTTAACACATCCTCCATTCTTTCAATCATCTACCTTCAGGAGATCAAATGTGGTTTTCTCTGAATTCTGACGATAAGTAAATTATCCCCCCTACATCTGTCTGTGTCTGTCTGTCTGTCTCTCTCTCTCTCTCTCTCTCTCTCTGGGGGGGGTTGTGATTTTTTCTTTGTCTTGTATTTCTTTTCATGTTTGCCATCGTTCTGATTGTGTTTGGGTATATTATTCTAAACTTTTATACTAGCCTCTAAACTGTTCTTTTACTCATCGTCTTGATGACTTATGCTATATAAACCTGTTGTTTATACTTCTTAGAACATAGGTATGAACCTGTTACTCTTACCAATTAGCTATTGAACTGAATACATACATACTTTATATTTCTTTCCAGGATTTAGAGTTAATCAGTCCTGTCTCCAACCTTGTGGTAGTTTGAATGAGAAGGTGCCCCATTGACCCACATAATTCTGTATTTGGTTCCCAGTTGGTGGACAGTTTTTGGACAATTCAGAAGTATTGGAACATGTCACTGTGTCACAGGCTTTGTGATTTCAAAAGCCCACACCAGACCCAGTCTTCTCTCTCCCTCTGCCTTCTGCGTGTGGATCATGTAAGCTCTTAGCTATTGCTCTAACATCCACTGTAATGGTTATAGAATAATCCCCTAAAACTGTAAGCAAGGCCCCAATTAAGTGTCTTCTTTTATAAATAGCATTGACCATGGTGTCTCTTTATAGCAGTTAAGACATATGTCTCTACCATCTTTAAGCTATATTATTTGCTTTCATACACTCCAGTTTAAATAAGTGAGCAGTCATTGTTTGTTGGAATTCATTAAATATTTTTATTTGAAACTTTTTCTCATGTAATGCTCATTGCTGGAAATTACCTTTTGTTACCCACTCAGCTTTAGCAAAAATGCCTTCATCATGAAGCCTTTCAGAATCATTCCAGCAAGAAATTATTTCTTGATTTATTCATTTCCAAATATCTAGGTTGTTTTTTTTGGGGGGGATCACCATTTTATCCTTAGTACTAGTAAATCAAAAATGAAAGAGTTGGGGTACCTAATGCCAGAGTTATGAATGTATAACCATCATCAACCATTTGTTATTTAACAATATCTGTGAACCTTCTATTATGTACTAGACATTGTTCTAGGCTCTGAGAATATAACAATAAATAATAGAGATGTAACTACTCTCAGACAGCTTATATTCTGGTGGGCAATACAGTGAGCATTCAAAAATATATCAGGAAAATACAGTTAATAGCCATCAATATTATGCCAATAGTTATAAGAAGATAATGTGATAGAGTGAGTTTATGTCTACTATGCAGAGGAAAGAGAATGATGTTAAATCTTAGAGATGGAGCATAGACTGAAGGAGGAATTGATGATAGATTGAAGTGGATAGTTTGAAGGGGAAAGAGTATTGTAGGAAAAGTGTTTGCCTGAGGGGCGACTTGGGAGGTAGAGGAGTTTGTGTGCAGGACAGATGACCTGAGTTCAATCCCCAGGACCCACAAGGTGGCAGGAGAGAACCTACACTGTAGAGTTGTCCTCTGTCCTTCACAAGCAAATAATCACACATACACATCTGTACATTCTAGTATATATACACACACACATAAATGCATAAATAGATCAATAATAACTTTTTTAAAGATCACAAAGCAGAACTTGCTTGACACATTAAAAAGATAAACTTATCAACACCATAGACACAGGGATTGCTGAGAAAAGAGGACATTATAAAGATCTAAGAATGGAATACAGGGTACTAGATAAAACGTTTTTGTATTAGCAGACAAAAGTCGATATGGTATTGGAAAATGTGCTGAAAGAAACATGGACAATTTCAACATAAACTAGGAAGTGGTCACAAGGCTTTCTAATGAGGCAGTAGGCATACATAGTACAATCATTGTGAATGGTAATGTAATAGAAGCAATTGAGTGCAAAATCTTAGCAGGGATAAATTAATCCAAATATTTGTGTTGGGGTCAGTCATGGACTTGCAAACCCCAAGTCCAGTCTTAGGATGCCCTTTCATTAACTCAGACTGTGTGTCATTTCTCCACATAAAGCACATCCTATTTTTTAATTAAGAATTTTTTTTATTCATTTTACATAACAACCACAGATCCCCCTCTCATCCCTCCTCCAGCTCCCCCACCCCAGCCTTCCCTTCCTCACCCACCCATCCCCTCCACCAAAAAGGTAAGCCCCCCCATGGGGAGTCAGCAAAGCCTGATATATTCAGTTGAGGCAGGTCCAAGCCCCTCCCACCTGTATGAAGGCTGTGCAAGGTGTTCCACCATAGGAAATGGGCTCCATAAGGCCAGCTCATGCACCAGGGATAGATCCTGATCCCACAGCCAGGGGCACCTTAAACAGACCAAGCTATATAACTGTCTCACTTATGCAGAGGGTCTAGTCCAGTTCATGCAGAGGCTCCTGCTGTTGGTATAAAATTCATGAGTTCCCACTAGCTTGGTTCAGTTGTGTCTATAGATTTCCCCATCATGATCTTGATGCCCCTTGCTCATAGAATCCCTCTTCCCTTTCTTTAACTGGATTCCTAGAGCTCAGCCTGGTGCTTGGCTGTGGATCTCTGCATCTGTTTCCACCAGTTATTAGATGAAGGTTCTATAATGACAGCTATGGTATTCACCAATCTGATTACCAGGGTAGGCCAGCTCAGGCACCCTCTCCACTACTGCTAGTAGTCCAAACTGGGGTCATCTTTGTAGGTTCCTAGTAATTCCCTAGCACTAGGTTTCTCTCTATCCCCATGATGTCTCTGTCTATCAAGATATCTCTTTCATTGCTCATCCACACTGTCCATGTTCCAGCTTGACCATCCCATTCCCTTATGTTCTCATGCCCCATCCCCTACCTTCTATTGCCCTCCCTTGCCCCCAGTTTACTCAGGAGATCTCATCTATTTCCCCTTTCCAGGGTGATCCATATAAATCATTGTTTTGTTGTTGTTGTTGTTTTCAGATAGATGGTCTTTTATTGAAATATTCTCTCTTGTTGCTTCTTAACTAGCTGGGCATTCCACTACACCACGGTTGATGTCATGAGGATGGTGGCCTTCCACATTGCAGCCCACAGACTGTGAAGGACCCAGGACCTCTTTAATAGTTCCAGAAAGCTCTTTGGCTAAAGACTGGTGACGCATCTGCTGGGTAATATTGATGATCTCATCGAAAATGATATTTCCACTGTGTTTAATGTTCTTCTGCTCTTTCTGTCTCTTGGTGGATCCTTGAGGGCTTTGATGATCAGGGCAGAGGCAGAGGGCACCACCTAGGTCTGGGCCTGTCTGTTCTGGATGGTCAGCTTCACTGTGATCCTCAGACCTTTCCAGTCACCGGTTGCCTTAGCAATGTCACCACCAACTTTTTTTTGGAGACAGACCCAGGGGACCGATCTTGGGGGCCAAGGCAGATGTGGCGTGGACCTCACCTCCAGTGCACCTCAATTACACGACTTTGTAGCTAGAGTTTTCCTGCCTTGCCCATAGTCAGGACAAATCTTTGTTACCCGCCAGTCCCACAGCCACTCAGACCCAACCAAGTAAACACAGAGAGACTTATATTGCTTACAAACTGTATGGCCATGGCAGGCCTCTTGCTAACTGTTCTTATAGCTTAAATTAATCCATTTCCACAAATCTATACCCTGCCACACGGCTCATGGCTTACTGGCATTTTCACATGCTGCTTGTCCTGGCAGAGGTTGGCAGTGACTCCTTCTGCCTTCCTGTTCTTTCTTTTCTCCTCTCTGTTAGTCCCACCTATACTTCTTGCCTAGCCACGGGCCAATCAGTGTTTTATTTGTTGACCAATCAGAGCAACACATTTGCCATACAGAACACCCCACAGCACGACTTTGATCTCCTTGAGGTTGAACTTGGGCGGCATGGTGGAGGCGGCTGGTGTTGGATGAACCCAGTATCGGGACGACCAAAAAAAGTTGCACCATAGCCTCCTCCAAGGCACAAGCCGAAAAGCTTAAAGCATATTCTTAAGGGGAGAAAATCTAATGTTCTATCTCCCCTCCTTAAAACACTCTGAATAATGATTAATGCACAATGGTGAGCCATACCGCTTTGAATGAATATATTTTCAGAATATGTACGTGTGTGTGTGTGTGTGTGTGTGTGCACGTTGAAGCTGATTTCACTGATAGAATAAAAAAGAGCAGAAAGAATTAAGTCTGGGGAAACAGAGGTATGTTTAGAATGATTTTTGAATTGCATGTAAAGGTGCAACACTGAAGGAGGAATGTTCAGCTGTTATAACAAACTATTCCAGGAGTAGTATCAACACACACTACCACAGTGGTCAAGCTTGCAACTTAGGGATTTGGGGCAATTATGCTTCTCAACAATGAGTCATATATTCTCATGAATTTTAATACAGGTCTAGATTATAATAACATCCATTTCCCTGGGGAAGTACAAGAAACCTTTACCCTCTCCTAAATCCCTAAAGACAAAGCAAAACTCAAAACAAAACATCCTCACATTTCTACCAAAGTCTAACGTGGGAATCAATGAGTTTATTGAGCTTACTGACAGAATATGACAGGAGTAAAGATGAACTGAAAGAGCTGCATCACAAGAAAGGCTTAGCCCTGCATGGGTGACAACTCACCCATACCTTAGCAGATGGAGTCTCCTTCTCTTCAGTTTTCACCTTCTGTATTCTCTAGACCCCCAGAAGACCCTGTGCAATTGGGGCATGACTGCATCAAAGGTCTGGGAGGTACAAGGAGTAAAGGCCTGAATGAATCAGAAGTGAATATCCAGTGCTTCACACCTAGGCTTTCTCTGAGGGGATGCCAACCACCAGGCCCTTTTCTGAGCTTTTGATGGTCTCTTGCAAACAGGCACAGGTGATCTAGTAAACATTACAGCTGCTATGCCCCATGGGTAGTACTCTACAACATTTCTGCTGAGCATGGTGAACAGGTGCTTCGTGGATGTTTCTGCTACTCTGTGGTGTTCTGTGGGACAGCTATTCAATAGACAAGAACTCCGGTCTTTAATGACATGAGGACTTTCCTATGCCATAGCTCAAGGTTACAACTCTGAGATCCAGTCACAGTCAAACCATTGCTTCACTTCACTTTCAAGAGCATACTGTACCCCAGTGAGCCCTGTGGGTTTCTACTTCAAATTTCTTTATGAATAGGTTCATTCATTTTTAACACTAAAAGTAAGTTATAATTCCCTACCAAATATATTCTCACATTTTTCTTAAATTTAAGTTCACCTGAATTTTACTTTTAATCATACATACTAGAACTTACATAAGAAATAAACAAAAGTTATTGAACAAAATCCACTCTGCGACTCAGATCTATTAGATGAATATTGATCACTTTATTTAGAGGTACCCAATACATTATATGAAATTTATTCTCTTGCTGTACTCTAACACATTGACCTAGGTTCTAAGTAAAAAGATGTGAGTGAGGAATATACTCTTTAGTGATATACAAATGTGTGTGTGGGGGATCTGACCTAGGTTCTAAGTAAAAAGATGTGAGTGAGGAATATACTCTTTAGTGATATACAAATGTGTGTGTGGGGGGGATCTGTCTTTCTGATATACAGAAGCTGTGTTCAAAAGTAAAAGTAATGGTAGAATAATTGATTTTTAAGCAAACATTATGAATTCAAACCATCTTTGAACTATATTTTCTGTTGTCATTTCAATCAAATTTGAACGTGAATCTGTTTTAAAATAAAAGGAATATGACCTCACTTCCTGAAAGTTGGGGGACCTGGTGATTAGGATGAAAAGAGGCCTCTCACTGTATCATGAAAACACTGATCAACACTGTAAGAAAAGGCTAAGAAAAACCTTGTTGAACAGACTATACTGAGTGAGCAGGAAGCTGACAAAGTTTAACACTTTAGAGTTAAACCCTACTTATGAGAAAAATAGAACCAAATTCCTCTTGCAGACAACTGTGGCAAAGCCCTCTTGTTTTTCAAAATGAGGATGATTTTTTTTTTGTTTTGTTTTTTAAATGAGACCATTGGTCTTGATGGGAATAAAATAATTGAGACAGTTGCCTAGAGTGGGCTTTGAAAGGCATCTTGGGAAAGAGTGTCCCTAAGTCCTTGTGGATAAAAAGCTGCTCTATTTCCAAATGCCAGGTGTACAAGTGATTGGCAACCTCTCTTTCAGATGCTTAGACTTGCCCTTGTTATTAGGACAGGCTTTGGAAAGAAATAAGAGACATGTCTGGGCTTCTGGGTTTATAAAAACCTTGTCAGATGTGTTCATTAGGATCTTTTAAAAAAATTTTCCACGTTAGACTTAATCTGTATGCTCAAGTGTCCTGACTCCTTTTGTGGCCCATAGCCAGGAAAGCAGAATGTCTGGAGGAACTAGGTGTTTGGGTTCTGATACTGCTCACAGAGCTTGATTGCTCTGTGGAGTGACTGCAGTTTTGACTGGTGCGAATTTCCTAATCAAAGAGGAATTCTGATGCTTACACAGTAATTTGTATAATTAAACTTCTGAGCTTTTGGAAATTGCATTTTCCTTGTTGCTGCTGTTAATAAATGCCACAGGACCATCAATCCACATTTAGTCCCAGCGAAAATAACAATGCATGTGAAAGTAGCAATGCAGAGCTCTTTTAGGAAACATGGTGGGTAAGACACTGCCACCTTTTGGTTATTGACAGGAGTGAGGTGGGAGGAGGTGTGCTGAGGTAGACACTAAAGTGTATTTTCTAAAGTGTGAATTGGCTGGGTTTTTAAAACCTTATAAGTTAAACCAGAGGCTAACATTTAAGAACCATTTTCCCTCACACAACTGTCTCTTGGATCACAGAAACAAATGGTTTGTTCCTTTGGCTTTGGCGACTGATCTGCAGAATCCAGGCTGCAGAAGTGGTTGCGATAAAACAGTAGTGGACTTGTTGGCCGTGGAAGGGAACAAGTGGTATCAGGTTGATGTAAACAGTCTCTTCACCAGAGCTGTGGTACACTCTCCTGCCTTGGAACTACTTGAGAGCACCTCACATTATGTGGCTTTGAAATCGTGTTTCCCAGGATAATGAATTATGTAGCATTTGTACTCCAGCCTCTTATGAGCACTCAGCTCGAAATGTTTGCATCAGTGCCAGTGAGTGTAAGGTGATCTCATTCAGGCAGGGGAGGTGGAATGCACATTAGTAGACATAGAATAATTCCCCAATAGCTTAACGTCAATCTGTGATTAAAATGCAAACCCAGTGCCATTTCTTGGTAAAAATGAATGAGGTGCAATTTCATCACACAGCCCAAAAAGGCAAGTCCCAAATGCTACCTCAGTTGAGTCAACATCTTGCTGCTGCAAAGTAGAAAGTAATGCACTTCCTTAGTTGTGTGAATTCTGCTGCCACTGTTCTGTTGGTTAAGAAGACCTTTCATTCAGCTTTGGTAGATAGTTCTGAGGGACTAACAGTTCATAACTGTACTCTCTGCAAGTAGTCATGGAGTGAGCATTCTCCAGCTCAATGCTCTCTAATTGGTAGTCATTTGAATACGTATTAATTTTCTGCCTTCTTTATTTCTCTCTTTTTTTCTTTTTCTTTTTTGTTTTTCGAGACTGGGTTTCTCTGTGTAGCTTTGCACCTTTCCTGGAACTCGCTTTGTAGACCAGGCTGGCCTTGAACTCACAGAGATTCACCTGCCTCTGCCTCCCAAGTGCTGGGATTAAAGGCATGCGCCACCACCGCCCAGCTGCCTTCTTTATTTCTTAAATAATTTAGGTGAGCTTGAAAATAGCTTATTGTTTGTTTCCCCACCCAGTTTGGGGGAATAAAACTGCACAAGGTTTCAGGATTGTGATGATGTCATACTGGCTCTTAGAATTCAATGCAGAGGACTGGCTCTCCATGTGGTTAGATTACCTGTGTATATCTGCTATTGAATGTACAGGATAATAGTTTCCCCCATTTTCTATGTACAAATTGCTTGGGTGCTATTATGTAATGGCAGAAAGGCCTGAAGATATGGGTTAGCAGTTAAGAGTACATGCTACTCACGCAGAGAACCCAGGATGGGTTCACAGCACCCACATAATAGCTTACAACCACCTGTTTGCAGGGGATTTGAGGTCTCTTCTGACCTCCATGGGCACCATGTCCATACATGTTGCACATGTATACATGCAGACACTTACACATAAAACTTAATAAATGATTTAAAAGGGATAGATGTCTTTAAATCACCATTTAGGTTGGTTTATGAATGCTATAACATTGGTTTTTATCCTTCCAACATTAAAGATTTCATGTCTATACTAAATACCTGTTATATGACATCAAGAAGAAATATTTTATTTTTTAACCATAGGTTCCTGTAGTGTGTGTGTGTGTGTGTGTGTGTGTGTGTGTGTGTGTGTGTGTGTGTGAGAGAGAGAGAGAGAGAGAGAGAGAGAGAGAGAGAGAGAGATTGTCAACTAAAACTTTGTATGTGCATATACATAAAATTGGACAGGTATATATAGAAATATTTTGATATGATAGTAGTGAAAGTGGCTTAATAGTTGTCAACTTGAATTGAACATAGTTTGAGAGCACCTTCAACAAAATGCTGTCTTTGAATATGTACACTTTTGTTAGGTGATTTTTAAACAAAAGTAGAATGCCTGTTTATCTATCCTGCTCCTTAAAATAGTGTCTTGTAAGAATGTAACTAGAGCAGTGAATTTTATAAGCATTCCAAACCTTTTCTTTTTGAATCTTTTACTTAAGTAGTTAACTAAAAAGGTAGCAAAAACGTAAGTCCCCCCCTCCCACCAAGAAATAAATCAAAAAGAGATATTCAAGATAAATGTACTCAAATGAAAGGAAATCATCATGAGGAAGTACCATGCCAAGGTGAGCTCATTTCAGGGCTGACTTCTGTCTCCCTGTTCTCTATTTAATCCCATGCATCTGTTCACTCCTTTGCCCCCCCTCCCTCGCTATGATATGGCTCCTTTAGGTTGCTTGGCAACCATTATAATGCTGCTGCACATGCGTGCTACATAATAAATTCTATCTTGCTTTATTTTTCTCCTTCTTTAAAAAAAGGAGTTACAAAACAAGGTATTTCCTCTACCCCTTTCTAATGGACAAAAAACATCTGCGGGAATTTCAAAAGCATATAAAATGCATGCAAGTATGCTGATAAGTAATTGAAATTCTTGACAAAATGTAGCTGGTCATTGCCTAATGTATTTTCTTTCAGTTATTATTTGCAATGGCCTCCTCTTTTAAATATATGCACTTTAATGTACATATGCCAATATATGTTTGTGCGGGACTATAAAGAGAAAGGGAGATAAAGTGCCAGCTGCTATGTCTCTAACAAAGAAAATGAAGGGAATTCCTTGAAATAATCTTGTTTTATATTTTCTTTAACAGTGGGCGCAGTAGTTTCAAGACAGGACCTGGACTAAATCCATCTACTTTTTTCTGTAAGAAATCAGACAAAGCTTATGGCCTTCCCTTCCCCTTCTTGGCAAATCCTAGGGTCCTGCTGCTTTCATTTGTTTTTGATCTGCCTCATTAAAAGACTATTGATGGCTTTAACCATTGTCCTTGTTTGGGTGCTGATTTACAAGCACTAATATCTGACTGTGCGAGATTAATGGGAGTCCAGGCAGTTTACGATTATCCTGAGGTCCCTGACCACACATGTAGGGGTTTGGGTAGGGGTCATGCACTCTTATGAAAAACTCCAAAGCAGGCTTAAACCTGGGAACGTTTTAATAGGATTGAATCTGTAATAGGATTTGGCAGCTAGACTGAAACTGGATGGTGTGGTTTGTTTGGGGTTTCTTTCTTTTCTCTCTTTATATGTGTATCTATTATCATATAGTCATTATTATCATGGATAAAAAGGTAATATTTTATGTTGAAGACCAAATATTGTTATCATTGTTTAAAGCATTCTTTAAGGGGAGAAACATTATTCAGTATACAGTATTTTTTTAATGTTAGGGCATGAAATGCTATTTATGTTATATAGGAAATTAGGAGATAAAATATAAAAATGGGAAAAGAATAAAATTTTTCTTGTGCATGCTGTGTGTTTTTAGCTAAAAAATACTTTAAGAAATCTAAAAAGCACTAGCAGTATAGGGCTATTTAAATTTATTCCAGGCAGGCAAAATGATACCCCCCCCCCCCAGATCCTTCTTCTGCACAGGACTCTGAAGCTGAAGTCTCCCTTAGTCAACCAAGAGTGTTCTTGGAGTTACAGTAGCAGTCAAGTGCACTCAACTTTTGAATAATGCTGCAAAAAATAATATTCAAAGTAAGACACCACATTTTTGGTAATATCCCAGATGGAATCCTATCAATATTCTAGTTCTATTTGAAATCCAACACATAGGACAATAAGCTTTGCCAATACTGTCTTCCATGTTAATTCACTTGATTATAATGTCTAAATTCAGGAACAGCAGTGGTAAAATTAGTTAAGCTTCCGTACTTGAGTCATGTGGACATTAAAAGGACACTATCATGTAAATATGCCTTCATTAATTTTTGTAGACAAGAAATAGAAAGGCAAATGATACAGTGCTGGCCTAGAGGGTCACACAGTGACCTTTTACAGGGCCTAACCTGTAAATCTCAAAGCACAAAAGGAATTATGGTGGCTATAAGACTTCATAAAAAGGTAATGAGAAAATAAATTTTTTGTTTTGGGTGAATTTGAAAGTCCAGTTAGTTAGAGCTCAACTTTGAGGATACCTGAACTTTTGAAATCCAGAGTACAATTAGAACATCAAGGAGACCCTCTTACACACCCTACTATGTAACAGAGCAGATCATTGCACTGTGTTAGTTGCTGTCACTGTGTCTCAGAAAGTCCAGACACCTTTCAGACAGAACTCTATAGATGAAATGGGCATATTATCTCAAAAAGCATTGCTGCAGAGAAACATTTCATTCTTTTCTTTCCAAACATTATTTTATAAATTCATCTTTTATAGTGTTAGATCAAAAATCTCTCAGCTCACAGCTATGAGGATTTTCTGATTCTTCTTTCTAAGTATATAAAATCCACTCCCATACATACTATAGGAATTAAGTACTTACTGCACTTGCAGCTATCTAGAAACTACAGAGATGGTAGTATAGCAGCACTTCCATGAATAAACAATTCACAGAGCTGACTTTAGGTCCACACAGAATGGACATCATAAGAATCACAAGAGTGTTGGCAGTAAGTTTCTCAGACCTGATGCTCTGGCTACTGGTCAGGCCTGAAGAGACCTGGTGCCCCCTGAGCACAAAGCCACAAGAGAGCTGACAGCCACTATAAAGAGTCTGAATGCACATAAATTGGAACTTAACAATGCTTCATTCCCAGTACCCTCCAAAACATTTCCCAGACATCATTCTGGTGAAGTTATGATCTCTCAGTGTTGCTATCAAATAACTAATTCTAACTTCCTATTGTTTGTGTTTTAAGAAAGAAAAAAACATCTATTACTTAATCCAATCACCTGGAATTTTTTTTGTAGATCCAAACTAAATTTTAGTAATATTTGTATGTGTATGCAAAAAATCCCAAAAAGAATCACCATGCTCCTCCTCTTTTTTACAGACAGACTGAAATAATAAGATAAAATTATTTGACAAGGACCAGATCAATGACATTTGAGAATTTGAGTTCAACTCAGAACTTATTTAAACTCAACTTTGAAATGCCCAGAAATGAATCACAAAAGCGATTCCCTAGATGCTAGTGTGTGAATGAATTGTTTCTCTAAGATTTGTAAGAGCTTTAAAGAGTAACTCACGAAAACTATTCTAAAGCCTACAAACTCATTTATTAATATCATTGCCTTAAATCATACTTATTACTTCACATACAAAAACAAAAAAAATCTCTTTAGTAAAGCATCTGTTTCTTTGATTGTCAGAACAACAATTAAAGCTAAATGAAACTCTTGAAGATTTTTTTCAAGTCTTTTGTAATTTGGAAGGCAGATGTGATGCGGAGATGGCACATGCCATATACACATACAAAGAAAGAGAGGGGAAGAAAAGACTTCATTTGTTCAGCTATAACATTGGGAAGGCTAAAATTACAACACTGTGGGTAATCATTTTATTTGGAAAACCTCAGAGAAGTGAAACTAAGTTTCCATAAAGCAACTTAATTTTCTGTACTTTTTCTATAACATCTCTTCATGATAGCTAACTAACATGCCAAAGACTACAATTTTCAAAGGAAGCCCAACATAGCTATTTATGGAGATTATGTTTTGTTTTGTTTTGTTTGGCTTATTTCGTTTGATAAAGATATATCATTATATTTTACTTTATAATTTTTGAATACAAATTGGACTCAGAACTGTGATCAGAATTATTTCTGTTTATGTTTAATTACAGTGTTCATGATGGCATGAGACAAATGTAAACACTCATCAGCATGTATGGAAAGTGCTGAAGGTTCCCTGTGTGTGCTGCCTAGTCTTTTGATCACAGTGGAGAATGAGTCTCAGTAAAAATGGAAGATGTGCTCTGTGTGTTGATCACAGTTTAAAAGGTAATAATGTTACCAGTAAGTAGTGTATGTGCTGAGGCTTCTCAAAAGCATCCCATATGGTTGCAAGAGAAATTCTGACTAATCAATTATTTCACTTAAAAAGTGTTCATTTTTTTGTCTTTATCTTTGCCTCTTTTTGAGGCATCAGAGTAAAATGGTCAACAGGGAGTAGAGTTTGGATAATGGCAGATCGAAGAACTTAGGACTCTCCCACAAACAGAGAAGTTCTGTTCAGATGTTCTGGCAAGGACTTGGTGACTTTTTTTGCCAAATATATTTGTGAAATGCTTGACTGAAACAGTTCCTTGAAGATATGTTTAGATCCTTTCCAACACCCCTTTCACAAAATTCTTTTTCTTAGTTCCCTTGGTACAGCTGCAGTACAGTGTGGGAAATCCCACGATTCAGAAAGCATTACATGCTGTCTGCTTTAGGACTTGCCAAAGCCCTCTGGAACCAGGATTGGGTAGAAAAATCACCATTTTAAGAAGGGAGAGTCAGGTGAGAAACTATGTACCTAGATATCAGTTCTCTGTGTGATTTTTCAGTGCTCACTTGGACCATTGCTTAAAACAACATAAGTTGCTGTATGGTGGGGGGCGGGGGGACTCAGCTAAGTTAGCAGTTTCCTCATTGCTCTGTTTCAAGGGAATCTAAAGAAAGGCAACTGTAAAAAGCTGGAGGCAAATCTTGCCAAATAGATGTCACCATCATTCAGACACTGGCAGGAGCAGGCGGAGGTCATTGTCCAAATATTGGTTCTCCTGTACCCCTTAGGATGCTGACCTTAGAAAACAGATGCATTTGCTCTGCCGTCACTATTGACAATGGCTGCCTCTGAAAACTTGCAATGCCCTGTGCACCCTAGGCTTCACATACATTATTTCACTTAATCCTCATGCCAATTATTGTATGCTACAGAATGCCAGTTTTATAAATTTAGAAACTGAAGCTCAGAGAAAATCACAGAGAATACCAAGCCAGTGGACAGTGCACACAATATTTCACAGTTCTGACTTCAAAGTGTGTAGCATCATCTTTCCTATTATACAGCCTGGGCCTGGGTCTTGCATATCTGCCTCAGCTACAGAGCAGCACATAGAGGCATGAAGTCAAGAACCCTGGTGACTTTTCCTAACCAAGCTGTCTTCTGCCAAGGAATTAATCAAAATAATCCTTTTGGAAGCAATAATCTAGTGTGTCATTGGAGTTTAATAATAAAGGTAAAACAATTTTGAGACTTTTTTTAAATCAGTAGTATATTTGTTATAAATTTATTAAGGAAGAAGAGATGAAGAAATAAAGAAATGAAGAGCTGCTAAAATTTTAATATACAAATTAATATGCACACATTAGATATACAGTAATTTAAAAGTCAATCAGGTTCTAAGTTATCATAGCTATTATTTGGAAAATAGCATTCAATGAAATATATGGCACTGCTGTAATACAACCTGTACAAGGCACAGTCTAACCTTAACAAGAAATCCCCACAGTCACTTCTGGGTGAGAGCAGATCTGTGTAATATTTCAATAGTCCTCATCCACATTCAAGGTACAATGGCCTGAAATTCTCCCCAGCATCTTATTCAGTGACCAGCACTAATCTAAGTAATAATTGTTCAACATCATAGAGCTCATTACAAATGACCCATATGCCATTAATCAAGTAGCTCTAGTGCTCCTATATTCTCAAGTTATCACAGAAGAGGGAAATGATTCTCTGGAATACCTGCTTGAAAGGCTTTTTAGTTGGTAATCTTCATTAGCCAAGTATGAACTAATTTTTTTGGGGAAAAAAGAGGGTTAGACCAACATGATTTTTCTAAATTAAATAATTGTGATTAATCTGTAGTAGAGCAGGATTCCTACAAAGGAGAATTCTAACCTACTTTTGAATGTTTAGATGCAGACTTCTGCTTCAGTTCAATTTTGTCAAAAAATTCCACTTGGTAATAGTAGTAAGGTAAATCCTGCCTCCCTGTAGTGTATCATTCTCAAGGACGCTGCTGCTATATAGCTTTATAAAAGGAAAGATTAAAAATTGCCTGGATTCTATGTTGGTCATCCAAACATAGGAGTATACCTATCCCTCCTTTATTGGGTAGCAGGATACCAGGACTGTTTTAGGATAACACTGCAGGAGTTCACTAAGTTGTAGTTGAATCTCACTGTCATGTGAGGAGCAGGAGATCCCACAACACAGGCAGCCCATCTGAACTCTGTGCTTAGGGAATCTGATTCAACTTCTCCAGGATCCATTTGGACTGCAAAGTTGTTTCTAGGAATTCCTTGCCAACTGCCATCCGAAAGCCTCCACCACCTTCACTCTCAGCACTCAGATACATGACACCGAGGAAAAACCAAGATTCCTGCTCCTCTCTGGGTCAGTTTAGTTCAGTGGCATGAAACATGACAAGGATTTTCACCAACCTGGTGGCAAAGGTTGAGGCCCAGTGATCATAAGCAGCACCTAGATACTTCAAAGATAGATCCAGCAATGTGTGGCATGTAAGTTGTTTATTTTCCAAATCACAGTTGCTGTGGCCCATGAGAAAACTTGTCAAGACTGCAGGGAGCAATGAGACAATGGAGGTTTGCTGGGTACAATAATGACTGTCTTTGTGTTGTGCTAATTGCTTGGCCTCCATGCTGACTTGGCTCAGCAGTCAGATGAGAGGCCATGCTTTTTCTCTTCCTGTCTCTGTAAACTTAGATAAACATACGAGAGTCTCTTTTTCTTAAAAGGATGCACCTCTGAACAGAATATTTCATGTGGTCACTTAAATATAAGACAGTTGTGCAGAGACAATAGTACAAAGTTTAAAGTGATTTCTGCTTGCTTAGAACAAAATAGTTATTCATGTGACAAATAAGACAAAGCACATTACTGTGGTATACAAGATTGTACATATTTATTTACTTTTGTTATTGTTTTAGGGACAAGTTCTTGCTGTGTAGGCCAAGTTGGCCTAATATTTACATTAATCCACCTGCCTCGGCTTCCCAAAGTGCTGAGATTACGGCATTTACCTATTACAAGATTTTAATTGTCCTTAAGATTTAGAAGTTCAGACCAAAATCAATCACACAAGCATCATATATGTTTTCAGCGGTATGTACAATACCACACCACTCTTCTTGGACCAGAATAACCAAAGGGACCTTATTTGTGTCAACCACATTCAAGACTTGGACTCAGGACTTCCCTGTGTTCACATACATAGTAAAAATGGGAGGCTGACAATCTCAAGACTCAGCCTGGATAATGGGTTCTGATCCAATAAACTGTGTTCAATGATTTCTCTTGCCAAGTGGCAGAGCTCTCACCAGACACTCTAAGATCTTCCTTACAGCCCTACAGGGACAGCTCTGACTTCTTCATTAATACCACAAGTTTAGCAGCGGTGATTCAGTTGCCTATAAAAAATACACTCTATTGACAAGGATTATTTAAGAGAAAGGAGAAGGTTTAAACACAGGATTGTGAAAAAAAAAAAAACATCTGGAACTTGCCAGAAAGCTAAAATTAGCTACTTCCCCAGAAAAATTAGGAACACAGAAGCACAAGGTAGCTTGGCACTTCTGCACAGCATTTTCACATAGGGATTGAGTGAATTTTGATCACAGGGTTTTTATGTATGGTTCTAAGGGTTTTCTTTTTTTTGTTTGTTTGTTTGGTTTTTTTTGGTTTTTCAAGACAGGGTTTCTCTGTGTAGCTTTGCGCCTTTCCTGGAGCTCACTTGGTAGCCCAGGCTGGCCTCGAACTCACAGAGATCTGCCTGCCTCTGCCTCTCGAGTGCTGGGATTAAAGGCGTACGCCACCAACACCCGGCGGTTCTAAGGATTTTTAAACCAAAGATGTATACCATTCTGTGCGATTCCTAGAAATGTTAGTGTGCACACACACGCATGTACACACACACACACACACACACACACACACACACACACACACACACTGTCTGAGTTTAGTTTAAAGTATGCTCTCCATTCATTTTACCAGTACTTACTTTCCAATATGGAAGAACCTGGGGGTGGGTAATAAAGATACATAGTTAATATTTTAGATTCTGATAAAGGAAACATGTACGTTTGATTTGATGTCAAAGCCCCAAGCTGCACTGCAACCACCATATTAGTTCTTTATTGATCATCAACTTAGTCCTTATAAAGATACCCATTTATCTTTATATCATGGAACAGTATAACTGAGTCCTCTGCCCTTCAATAGGCTGAAATGGATATGTTGGTCATTCTCTTACGGAACTTACAATAGCTTTCTGACACTGTTCCTTGCAGTTATAAAAGTCTCTGTTTCCTTGCTGGTCAATGCCAAGGGACAGTTTTAGCTCTGAGAGTCAGCTCCCACTTCTCAAACATGCCTTCCATCTTCAAAGACAGTGATAAACAGACTCCTTTGTATTGATTCCCTCACACAATTTTGTGAGGAAAAGTCCTGTACCTTTTAGAAACTCACCTGATTAAGGTCAGGCCAACCAGAGAAATCCTCCTTTCTTAAAGTCAAGTAATTTGGGACATTCCATCTGCAACATCTCTTCTGAGACTCACCAAATGTCTGGTTGAATACTTTGTGTGGTGGCTTGAAGGAGAATCGTCTGCACTAAGCTCAGGATTTGAACATTTGGTTCTGGTGGAGTTGTTTGAGGAAGTCTAAGCAGTGTGGCCTTGCCCTGGGAATTATTTCACTGGGGGCAGGTTTGAGACTGTATAGCTCTAAGCTACTCCCCTTTCCCTCGCTGTGTTTGTGAGGAAGATATGGTCTCTCAGCTCTTGCTCTGTCTGCCATGCTTGACTCTTGCTGATATGCCTCCATCGTGCCATGGGGGATTCTCATCCTTTTGGAACCATAGACAAAATAAGTCTTCCTTAAACAGAAAAGTCACTAATAGACTTGAAACAGAGGACAAACTAAGGAACTTGGGGTCATCTTTGAACTCTGTTTATCATAGCACCTAAAAAGATAGTGTGCCTTGGAATATAATAGTCTGAACATGACTGCTAATGTAAGGTCAATTTCCAGGATCTTCCTCTCCACCAAATACTGACACACACCACCCTGCTTGCATCCTTAGAGTTGTGTAGAAACAAAGCAACGAAGCCAGTGAAGTCTCTGTGTCTTCCAGGAGGAAAATCAGTGCTCCTCTGATGATACTGAGCATGTGACAGAAGCTGGCCCCCCCCACCTCCCATTGACAAAGGAGCTCTAGAGCCATAGAGAACAGTGTGTTTCCCTGTCTTTCTTTATAGGAGGCACCAGCCCCTCTATCCAGAAGCACTGGTGTGTCCTGTCTACCCTACCACTGACTGTATGAGCTGCCTGCCAGCACTTAAGGCTATCCCCTTACCTTCCAGATTCTTCAAGGGCTAACTCAGGTGGCTCTCACATACTCCACTAAGAAGAACCATGCTTCCTGAAAACAGTACAAGGTTCATTCTCAGTGAAGATTGACAAAACTGGTAAACGAATATATACGTCCTTTCATGACTTAAGAGTGAACTCAAGGGGTAAAAATAAAAATGAATGCCCATTTTATATGATAGCAGGATTTTTTTTTCCTGACCACCACCCCCCTCTTCATTAAGTAAAACATGTTAATCAGGATTTGGACAGCCTAGAGTTTAGTTTTCTGAGTTCTTGTAAATCTAACTACAGCTTCAGTTGGATCTGCTCCTAACATTCTCTCTGAGATAACTAATTTCTCTTCATTATGAATTTCAAAATAGCAATCTAGCAGGTTAGCACTTCTTCCCCAATCAGAGAGAACATTAATATGTAAAAACCTATGTGGGAATAAGATCTCCCTGCCTCGTCTACCCACTGCCACTGAATACCAGACATGCCCGTTGACTCAGTTCCAGAGAACTCAGCTAGTGGCCTGAGAATAGGGAAGAAAGACACCCAGAAAGCAGGAAGCAGCAAGCAAGCAGAGGGGTGACAAGAAGGCATGTGGACAGAAATGGAAGGGAAGGAGGGAGAATGGGGGTAGTACCCACAAGGATGGGCACTACACTGCGAATATTGTCTACGGCAGACCAGAGCAGTCACATAGTATTTAAAAGGAAGCTAATAATACAAGCAGGAAAAGTAAAATAACAAATTGTGTCAAATGAATGCACGAGGACAGGAAAATACAGCTGGTTTTGCTGCCATATCAACACAAGAGAATTTCTCCTTCACTTTCAAGTAATAATAAGCAATGAAAATAGTTATATTGTTGGTTGCTTTTATGTCTCAACTAGATACCCAGAGAGTTGGTAACATACCACTTCTGTGAGGCTGTTTCCAGCAGAGATTAGCATTTGAATCAATAAACTAAATAGAAGTGATCCATCTGCACAGATGTGGGTGGGCAAATTCAATTCGTCAAAAGCCCATCAGAACCAAAAGAAGGAGCAAGGTGAATTTGCCCTTTCCTGAGCCAGAACATATTTTTTTCCTTCCCTCAGATGTCAACACACCTGGGTTTGGGGCATTCATCTCTAGACTGGGACTTAAACTAGTGTCCCTTTGGGGTCACAAGCCTTTGGCTTAGACAGAACTACACTGCTGGTATTGCCTGGCTTCTGTGCTTCACATCCTAGCGGGTCTAAACACCCATGATCATGGAAGCAGTTTCTCTTCAGAAATCACATGTTTTTCAAAGAACCCTAACACACATTGAAAAGTTGTTGGCAAGCCTTGTCTGTATCAAACATTTTCCTAAACTGATTTATGTGAACTCACTTAATCATCCTAATAACAAGATAAAGTAGGTAATATGACTGTTACTGATTTCTAACTTGCTCAACAATATCTAGCTCATATGCATGCAGCATTGTGGAAAAGTCAGAGGAGCTGCACGTGCACAAAGCACACCACAGAATCCTGTACAGCACAGTGTCTCACTCTGCAGCTGCTCAGCATTTTATTGGAGGTTGTAAGATGTAGAGGAGATTGCCTTATATATGGAAGCTGAGTAGGAAACTTCCAGTCCTTAGTACAAGTACACCAGACACACAAATAGTTAATGGATTAGCATCCTTATTTCTATGGAAAGTATTGTTTTCATCATTTGATTCAATTCATAGTTAGATAGAAATCTGAGTAGCCACAAAATGAGACAAATTCTAGTCATACAGCCTAGCCACAAAAATACTGGTACGTTCATTATTGCTTTGACCAGCTGCTATTTTTATGCAATGGAAATAAGTCTTAGAAAACTGAAATAAAAGATGTATATTTTTGAAAAATAACAGATTCTCTTGAATAATAGTTTCTGAAAAGAAAATTCAAGGATAAAAGGGTTGGCAAAATTGCTTACATTTCTACAAGATAAAAAGAGGAAAGCTCATGTTAGATATAGGTCCAGAAGCTGGGGTCATGGAGATTCAGCTAGGACATGGCGGGGATACCCACCTGCAGACGAACTGTCACAGGCAGAGTGCATATTGAAGAAAGCTGAGAGAGTCATTATGCTCACATCTGTAAAACAAAATGAAATCCCAGACAGGCTTCATCTGAACCATCAAAAAATTGAATGGAGGAGAAATACATAACACTGGCTTCTGAGGCATTTGCTAGTCATCCATGTATAAAGGAAGATGTCTGGCATTTATTCCAAAGTGCTACATCTTTCTAGAATCAACAGCAGAAGAGATACTTAATTACTTTCTAAAGATAAAGTATTTTTACTTGTATAATGTTTCTTTCCAGTAAGAGCCCGTTATTTACAAACCAAAAGGCCTGTTTTCTAATTCTCCCTAAATTTCCAGTCTGTCCAACAAAGACACGCAAAATTCCCTGGCCATGCCAACATTCTCATGAGTGTAGGGAAAAAGCAAAATATGTTCTAGGAAACAAATTCTTTCTCAAATAATTGGTATGATTAGTGTCCAGTCTGTTGAATCAGATAGTAAATTTCAAATTTCCCACAGACACAGTCTAACAAGGGTACAATAGGTATAAAAGTAAAAATGATATGAGACCAGGTTATAATACAAGATTTCCAGGAAAGATTGCTATGGAATGAAGAAGACACTTGACCTGATCCTTTAAGTAAACTTTGGCTAGCTATTAGCAAAAGATAGGACTGGTTATGATAGAATCTGTGACAAAATATGGCAGTTCCCAGCCTCTTCCCAACCTCACTATTTCAGTACAGCCAGTAGCCAGGCATAGTGGAGCACACCTATTACCCCAACACTGGGAAGGTAGAAGCAGGAAGAGTTCAAGGCAGTTTGAGGCCATCCTGGGCTACTTAAGATACTGTCTTACAGACCCAAAATAATAATAAAAAAGGACAGAATTTTATTCTGCAAATATGTGTCTATGAAGTCGTAATACATGATGCTCATTTGTTTTGATTTTAGAACTAACTATAACTCATAGAAAGTGATCTGTTACAAGTGAGGATAACCACATTATTGACTTTCACTTTGTCAAATTTGCTGTCAGTGAGGGAGATACAGTTGGGGAAAGGCAATTGAATACCTGTGAGTACTAACGTCCTTGTCTCTCAACACAAGGGACTAGAAATCTGTCCTGTCTGGTAAAAGAGAAAAGAGTGGCCTAAGCAGAGTGACCAAGGCTTTGGAGTCGGTTAGTGAGGTAACTAAATTTAGTGTGATGTTTGGGAAAATGGGAAGGAGAGATAGCATGCATGATCATGATACAGTCCTTCCATGCAGGCTCACAAATAATATCTGAAGTTGATAATGGAGAAATATTAGCATTCACCTATTGTTTAGGGTTGTGAATGTTGTCATTGGAAGTGGAGGACAGAGAGAGAGATAGTGAGGTTGGGAAGGGACTGGGAACTGCCATATTTTGTCACAGATTCTACTGTAACCATCAGAGTTTTAAGCATGTGCATGTATTACTTTGATTAAAATGTAAATTAAAAATAAAGAAAAAAAACTAATTGAGAAATTTTGGCAGCAGTTTCAACAAAAAGAGCAGAGTGAGTGGTTGACTGCCTTTGCACAGCTCATTGACTGAAAATTTGGGGATGGAGCCTTCCTGTTTACTAAGGAAATCAGGAACAGGAAATACTTAAGGCAAAGCAAGATACAGAGCTCAGCTTTACACATAAATTTAAAAGTTGAGCTACACTTAACACAGTGTAACTTATGCTACATTCCCAGCTATATGACCCAACATTAGCATGAAGCCAAAGAGTATTCCTTTTGTTTACATGAAAATGGAGTAGAAAAAAACATCAGCTTACTTAGTGTTTCAGTCCAGCATAACCAGTGTACCATGGAAAGGGGCACTAAAGGACCATGAAGAGCCAAACAAAAGAGAACCTAGTCATCCTTCCTACCTGTATTTTTGTGAATTTTAAGTTCAATGGCATGTTAAGCTAATACATAAAAAAGCAGAGAAAAGAGAAAAAATACTAAAATATTAAATATTTAAAATTGTCGCTTATCCTACTATGGGGCCTCTGTTATTAGTGTCTTTTTGAAAATAATGTCAAATACAAATATAAAAATTGTCAGTGTGTAAAAGGTCTGTGAAGAAACCTCAATCAATAGTGGGACAGACAGATTGCCAGTGTTTATTAAAAACTGTTTCTCTAGTGGGATATTGTTCACTTAAGCAATTCAAATTACCAAAGGCTAAATTTGTATGTAGACACAATCCCCCTGGTAAAATGAAGGTCTGTGAAGTCAACAGAGTAGAAGCCCTTTGTTGTCTGGAACTAAAACCGCCTCCATTTTTTAAAAGCAAATACTTGCTTTTAAGACAAAAAAATTGTTACCGAGGCAAGAGAAACTTTTGTACCAGTTGTATCTTGCTCAACATGCTAGCTCCCTTCTTAGAACATGAGGGGGGTGGGCTAGTCTGACTGCTTTTGATGAGGAACCATCTCCTCTTGATCCCTCTCTCACTCTCCATCTAGCCAAGCTGATAAGAAAACCCAAGCATTCTTCCCTAATGCTCATGGAGAAAGCGAACGGCATAGCCTCTACTGGTAGGTGTCAAACTCCAATCAGCTTTTCTTTCTAATTGTAAGTAAAGCCATAGCTCTACACACATCAAGCCATTGGGATGGTTGGGATGCTTGTGCTGCCCTCCCTAGAAAGCCTCATGGGGTTCACACTCAGTTATGTTCTTTTGATTGGATCATGAATGGCATCAGTCTTGTGAGCCAAATCAATTTGAAGTGAGAGGTTGACCCTGCCCTCCTCTGAACACTTATAATACAAGGCTCCTATCTCCCTTAAGAACAAAGGTAAAATAATAAAGGTGGACAGCACATAGAAGTTGCTGTGTTTCTAAAACTGTCCTAGGACTTTATTGTAGATGAAATTCTAAACGGTCTTAATAAATAAGAAACACAGAGCCAAATACAGAGTTAAAGCCTAAGAGGTCAGAGCACTAGCAAAGCCCAAGACTACCTTTAACTTTCCAGTTGCTGCCATCTCTTCCCCTGAGAGATAGTGCTTCTCCTGTGTGACCTGTCTTTTTATTGCCTTTCTGTTCTACCTTCTCATTGGCTCTAAACTCAACCACATGATTTCCTTGTAACTGCCTGTCTATACAGGCCTCCAGGTCTCTATGGTTCCTACTGGGATTAAAGGTTAGGGTCACTGCTTAGCTGTGTCCTTGACAACGCAGAGACTCTGCCTGCATGTGATCGGACTAAGGGCATGTGCTACCACCACCGGATTTCTGCTAAATGGCTTGCTTTTAGCTCTGATTGCCAGGTAACTTTATTAACATACAAATAAAATCGCATAAAGATTTTTGCTTTCTATGAGGAAGTATCATGCTCAACCCATTTATAAAACAGAAGATACAAAGATTTCAGAAAGCGAGAGGGGTGTGCCCAATGTCCCGTATCTGGAAAGACATACGGCGAGTTGAAATCCTGGCTTTAAAATCAATGCTTTCACCCATTTCCCCGTAATGTTGCAACTCTGATGGTGAAACTATGTGTGATCTCCATATGGATGCTGGTACTCACCCTGCTCCATCAACATGGCCTTGCCTCTGCTCTTTCATCTTCCTTTTGCCAAGGCCAGTGTTATTCTTTTAATGTCTTCAGAAACCTGCTGACCACGGGCTCCCTTTCCATGTCCTGAGTGCCTCAGATCTTATTTCATGCTTCACAGTGTATCTCACTTGTGCTCTCATCAGGGTTTACATTTCCCTTTATTTGCATGATTACTTGTTTTTCTCTCATAAGCTGGGAGACAGTACAAGCTGTCTTTACTAATTGTTACACTTTGGTAGTACCTAGCACTGGAATAGGTCCTCTAAAAATGTTGTATTTGTTGAGTAAATAACCAAGTACTACACAGACATTTGTATTTCAGACAATCATATACATTGCCTGTACCTGGAATAACACCTTTACAGAAATTTATAAGCAAATGGACTTTGGGGAGTGATCCAGGTTCTCTTGCTCTAGAATTCAAACCCTTTTAGTCACTTTGAGGTTTCCAGAGAAACAGGAGCCATCTGCTTCCTCTGTTAGGTCCCATTAGTCTCCTTTTAAGTGATTCCACACTCTAGTAGTCCCCATTATGTGGTATGCAGGGCACCACTCCAGTAGATGAGAAAAGCACTAGGCAAATCTCTGTATCACCCATAGAGTACCCAGACAAAGATAGGCTCATGTATGTACATGAAGATATCGTCACACAGTCCTGTGATCTCTTCTCTTTGCTCTCACAATAACTGCATCGGATTTCACTCCTTCAGGGACCCAGCAACCTAGAAGCAGCCAGAGGTAAAAATAGACAATACATTCAATGGAGAGCTCACTATCTTTCAAACATTTTCTACGACTTTTACATGAAATGTTTGTTCTTCAGTGATGAAAAATTATAAAATTAGTTTCTATGCCTAGCAAATTTCAGAGGTTAGAGTATATTGGAATTCAAACCTGAAAGACTCCAAAGCATATGTATTCTCTGTTGCATAAAGACTTTACCTTGTCTGCTGTATCCAAAATGTACCACAGTGGCACATCAGAGGTCAGGTACTGAAAATTTTACCTTAAAAATACAAGAAGCAATTTCCAGGCTTCACTAACAAATTCATTTAAAGTGTCACTTTAAAATTCTGGAAGAGATATTTTTACCTATTTAAAAACAAATTTTGCTGTTAACTTGAAAATTTTCAAATTAAAGTTTGCTAAATAAGATGACAGATGGCCTAATTACTCAGACTCCTTTTGCAGATGAATAGGAAAATATATAAATAAATAAGTAAGCAACTCTCTATTTAAATAAAGTGATGCTAAGAAGTCCATAGTTAACTCCTTACTGATAGGGATGACACAAACATTCAAGGGGAAATGGAAATAAAATCTATTAAGTTCAGCAATAGACACTTGACAATAACTTGACATAGAGAATTCTGAAAAAATGCTACAGAGAAACAAAGAACTAAAGTAAGGATAATACTGAGTTAAATCCCTAAATTATGAAAGTGATACCTAGATTTTTCTCGAGAAGATTTCTAACAGGCATAAAGTCAATAGAAATTAGTATGTGTTTTAGCAGGCAAGCAAGCAGAGGTCAATCAGACATTGTCAATGGGATGCCTGAGTTGATCTCTGATGGTCTGGAGGGATGGCTCTTTGGACTGTGAGATGGCTTGGCTTGAAGGGAACTTGTCATCAAACCTGATATCCTGAGTTTCATCCCATATTGTTAAAGGAGAGAATTGATTTCTGTAAATTGTCCTTTGACTTCCACATGTGTGTCATGGTATGCACACACAGATGCACTAGACAAAGATAGATAATAGATAGATGATAGATAGAAAGATAGATAGATAGATAGATAGATAGATAGATAGATAGATAGATAGATAGATGGATAGATAGATGGATAGATTGAAAGATACATACATACATAGATACGTGGATACCTAGATAGATGTAAGAAATTAAAACAGCAAGTCTTTGGAGTACTGGTGTCATGTGGTAATATTTTGAAGGCAGGGAAAAAAATGAGAAGTAGCATTAATTCCTACACTCTTCATTGCTTAAAAGTGCAGTAACCCTGAGAGCCACCTACCTGCTGGTGCCTACATAGCAGATGCCTATATGTTCTCTGAATAGATCTCACTCAATCATTTTCCTTCTCAACAGTAGGAAACTAAAGGAGAGAAAATAGAAACTAAGCTAAGACCACCATACCTCATGGTTCTGGACTTGGGATGGCAGATGAACTTAACAATTGACCAATGACAGTGTGTTAACAATTGACCAATGACAGTGTGCTATTTGTTAGAAAAGCAATGTTCACTTCAGTCTGACTGAAACTCCAGCCATATCCAAGCAGATAATCAGTGCCAGGCCATCCATGTAGGGTCCTAGGCTCTGCTTCTGTTTAAATTTTTTCTTTCTCCTGCACTCATGTTTGTATTTACTCATCAAAAACAAAGATAAAGATACTAGTTAATAATAAATCTCTACATATTTGCTCAATGCCGGGTAAACTAGAAACAAAAGTTGTGTTCATGAAACAAAGTTCATAAACAGTTAAAAAGGCTTTACAACCACTAAGAGGAAAAAGAATCCAAATTTGATTTAGAATAACAAATGTAACTTTTCACACTCAGCTATTCCAGCCACAAGGAAGCCAGACTCTTTAGTTCTGTAGCAGCATCTGGAGATTCATGATAGAGTTCATAGAAAACACTGTTATTTATACCCTGCAATTCCATGAGTGGGGATGTCTGAAACTATATTTTAGTGATGTTCATGGCCATGGACAAATGTGATCGGAAAGACTGCAGAGCCTAATACCTAAACATAGGCTTTATTTGCTCTGGAACCTGGGGAGAAAGTCCCAGGTGGAATCAGGAGAGGAACATATTGGTCCTCCTTCACACAGCTGACATTTTAATGAATGCCTACAAGGAAATAACTGTGATAATGAAAGTGGCTTGTCAGAAGCCCCTCAGCTGCCCTTTTCACCTGGCTCAGGCCTTCTTCATTCATGTGGATTGTCTTTCTCAGCTCTCACTAGGAATTTGTGCTATTCATGTTTTCTCCTTGGGGGTGTGGTATAGAAAAGGATGGTTAAAAACAGCAGACACAAGAGGAAAGACTGAGTGGAAAGTTTACCTTTGAATTAGCATAATACTGGATGATGATAAATGAGTTTATGTAAAAAGTTGCCTACTTTGGAAACTGACATTTGTGCCTGGTACAATTAATATGTGGACTGTGTGCATGTGGTCTCCAGCACCTCCAAAGTGCCAAGGTGGTATTTTCATAAATGTCAGTTCTTTCTATGCTATGAACTGGTAGGGTTTTAGAATCTGAGAGACATTTTGTAGGAAAATAAACTGGACAGACACAGTTAGGTCACTTAGCACACAGCAAGACTGCAGAGCTAATGTCTCCAAGCACTGGACAGTTGTGATTACATGTAAATTGAAAAGATCCACAGTTCTGCCTGAATAGTCTCCCTAGGTGTGCCCGCTGCTGCTGTCCCTGATATCTTCCCACCTGTGTGACTGATCTTTCCTACATCCACTTGGAGTCCTAGACTACTCACTATGGCAAACTCAGTCTTCACATTTTCCTTGGCAGCATTTTTTGGATAGCATCGCCCCCAAATTAAGGCTAACCCTAAAGTTTCTGAGGCAGAGAAGTTCCACAAGGCATGAAGTAATTTGCCTTAAAAGCACTAATAAAAATCTCAAGAGACATTCATCACCTATGTGAGCTGAGTGAGAAATGTTTTCAGGTTGGCTTGAAGAAAAACAAAGATGCCTCATACACAAATGTATACTCAAAGTTATCACAGATTGGTGTCTTTTCTTGTAGGCTCAAGAAGAGGCCACATGTCTTCTCTCCTCAATTGCCTGAGCTGAATATTGAAAGCTGAACAGGCATATGGCATCAATGAAGGCTTGATATGGAAGTGAGTTCCCTGCAGACTCGGTGCTTTTATAATAAAATACTTGAAAATCTCTGGCCTAAGAGCACAGAACTTTACCAAGACATTCCCTGCCTTTTAAAGTCTTAACTTCTTCATTTTTTTCAAGATATAAAATTTTAATTGTTATGAATTTGAAACTGTTTAGTAGGCTACAGATTTCCACTTAGCAAATTATGGAAAGATTCCTAAAGGAAACTTCTAGTTCTTTGCTCTTAAATGAATAAATGTGTTCCCTATCTCTCAGGAAGCTGATATTCTTATAGTGCAGATTTAAGGACTAATTACACTAAAGAGCAAGACATGATTCAAAAGAGAGGCTACGTCTATTATGTAGAATTCCCAACAGAAACATTAGAAATTTTACATTCATTGATTGCTAGTTAGCACTAGAAAGATATTCACGGGGTGACTCTACCAAAGCCACAACTGTTTGCATTAGCAAGATGGGAACATAAGCTAACTGATAAGAATGTAGTGGTATAATGCAATTAATACAGTTATGTCTGTTAATTAGTGTTTTCCAACTGTCAAAGGAAGATGTCGTTTAGAAGGCAAACTTATTTTACTGATTAAAAATTAGAATCCATCTTGTGAAACTGTGATGGACCTTCCTTTGATCTAATTAAAGGGAGAGTTTGCATACTCAAAATTTGTGCCTCTCTGACATAAATTAACATATTCATAAGTGAGATAGATGGATCTTTTGCAATTAACATGGGACAAGGAGAATAAAGCTAATTAGTAAACATGCTTTCTTTATTAACTTGCAGGTCAAGCTCTGTTTTATTACAAACTAATAGTGATAGAACAGAGTGATTTTTTTTTCAAAGTGAAATCACTGGCTCTGAAATTATATGGCACTCTATCACAGAAATAAAACTAAGTCTTTTCAGACACCTGTTAGCACATAATTGTAAGTGTGCCCGACTGAAAAACTGCAGCCTTGGGCAGGTTTATGGGTTTACTGGAAATGCCCAATTTTGCACTTAAAACCCTAAAGATATTGTTAAACTGTCTAGAGGAGTCACAAGTTTCCTTAACTCTTCTATTGAATTTACTTCCTTCACTTGTATTTGTCCACAGTTCTTGCTTTTGTTGGCTTTTCATGCTAAAAGTAACAGCTGGACTGTGTATCAAGTATAAATGTCTTCCTTCCAAACCTGGTTCCTGATTAGGTTCCTCTTCTGGTTGCTGTAGTTAGTTAATCCAAATAGTTCCTGAACTACAATACTCATAATCTCCTCCTTAACCCCACTGGGACTTCATTTGATCCCTTCTTGGTTCTCTGAGAATCCTACTGTGGTGGTATTGTGTTCCCCATAATATTGTGCACCCTAATAAACTTATCTGGGGTCAGAGAATAGAACAACCACTTGATATAGAGGCCAGAAAATGGTGGCACACATGCCTTTAATCCTATCTCTTGGGAGTCAGAGATCCATCCAGATCTCTGTGAGTTTAAAGCCACACTGGAAACAGCCAGGCATCATGATAACTCATGCCTTTAATCCAGAAGTGAGTCTTTAATCCCAGGAAGTGATAGCAGAAAGGTATATAAGGCATGAGGATCAGGAACTAGGTGGTTAAGCTTTTAGGCTTTTGAGCAATAGTTCAGCTGGGATTCATTCTGGATGAGGACCCAGAGGCTTCCAGTCTGAGGGAACAAGATCAGCTGAGGATTGGCAAGGTGAGGTGTCTGTGGCTTGTTCTGTTTCTCTGATCTTCCAGCATTCACCCCAATACCTGGCTCTGGGTTTGTTTTTATTTAATAACACCCTTTAAGATTCATGCTACATACCACAGAAGTCAGTGCACAAAGCCAAGTAGGATGCTTCCCTCTCTAAAAACTTTTAAGCTCCCAACATCAATAGATGCCAGGTCAGGCCACTCAAAGTGTTAGGAGAGTACCAGGCTGAAATAAATACCCAGTTTTTAGTTTGTTGCAGAGAAAAGTTTAGTGTCTAATTGTCAAGATCACTCCAAAAATAAATAGTCTTTTAAGGATGACATAGTGCACACTAGGCAAGTCCAACATTTGTTTAGAACTGTTAATTGAACAAATTTTCCCCTTTTATCTGGTGTTTTCCAAAGACACTGTTGCCCTTAACTGCACCATAGCCCCAAAGTGCATCTGTTCTTCCCATCAGTTCAAAAGGCTATACACTTCTCTAAATTCTTCAGAAGGGTCCAAACTTCATATTTATCTATCTATTTTCCTATTATATATGAGATTTCCACCACACAAATACCCTGTCTTGGTTTTTTTTTTTTTTTTTTTTTGCTATCATTGACTTCTCCACTGGATTGCAGAAGTTGGCATCCCTGGTTTCAGTTGACTATTAACTGTGTGATCCCAGAAATGCTTGGGCATCTGTGTATCCCATTTGCTTCAGTGGTGTAGCAAGAATGATGATGGACTCTACTTAATTAGCACAATATGTTTGGGGAATTTAATGGAAATCCTAGCAGATATTAAGTAGTAACTATTGGTATCATTTTTGACATTTGGGTATACTGATATATTTTTTTCATTTCTCAATAAGTTACTGTTCGTTGACTAAATTTCTGGTCTTATAAAACCCAGGTGTCTTGGAAGGGAAAGGAAGCACATTCAGTTAATTTGACAAGTGCCCGCTATGTAGTTATCAATACTCTGTGCTGAAGATTGGCCTCCTCTCAGTCCTCTTCCTGGATTCTAGGCAACACAGATGCTCTGAGAGCAACTAGTATTCCAGACCCCAAGGAAGATGATAGACTAGTAAAGATGTCTGAACTAGTAGAGGGTCAGCCTCACAATTCAAGAACATGGGCATTTGGTTCAGTTAATCAAGGTAAGAGATTTAAGTAAAGACATCTGTATTATAATTCAATTATTCTACTTGCTAAGAAACGTCCCCTGCCTGAAATCCTCAGATGCTGATCAGAATGTTCCTTTGAAACTATAGTAGGACAGGGGTTAGGATAATGTCACACCAAGTTTTCAACCCATTATACAATATGAAATATTCATCGATTTCTATTCAGTGTGCTCCTTCCATGGCCTCAATCCTTCTCTTCACATTCTAAATTCAACATGAAAGTTTATCTTTCAGTAGCCAACCTGTATTCAGGATTAAAGGTCAATTATTACTTCATTTTACTAACAGTTATCACTATTACCCAGGATGCAATTAATGTACCCATGATACTGCACTGTGAATAAATGTGGCAAAAAAAAAAACTGGTAAAATTAAACACAAAATGAGAAGAATGAATCAACTTTTTCCTCCTGTTACCTTTATTATTTGTTTGAACAAATGTCATGAAAAAAAGAATCTTAGACTTAATCTCCCTCAATCAGTGTCAGCTACATTACAATTTAATATAAATTTATCCTGCATAATATTATTTTCTTTGTATGAGTCATTTTCTGACACTTTACATTTAGTTAAGTGGTTTATCCATGCACATTTTACATGAGGATAAATATGAGAAATGATTTCTGCTTATATTCAGTGTAAGTAAGTATAAATACAAAGATAAGTGACTAAGCCACTAGACAGTGTTGTCAACAGATGTGACATGTGCACAGGAAGCAACCCTGGATAGCAAGAGTGACAGGAGGAAGAAGACACATAGCATATTATGTCTATCTTATAGGAAGTCAGAATACTCTAGCTCCTGAAAGCTCTTCTTAACAAAAAGCTCTTGCTTCAGCTGTTAGGCATACCACAATAGAATAGTTACTCTGACCCTCTTTTCAGGTGTTAACCCTATGTTAAAGTATTGTCGTGCTGGGGAATTTAGCCAAGGAAGGAAATTTCAGTTAGTAAAGTATAGAATAAGAGTTGTTTTCCATAGAAATCTTTTCATGCCATGTATAATTTTTATATTTTCTAAAATTTGGAGCAATTTGTGTTGTGATGTTTGTTTATTTTTTATTTTTTTGGTGTTTACAAATTCATTAAGTTCAATTTCAGAATTGTTAAAATAGTGGTTACCAAGAAACAAGTAAACAAGTGAATTTTTTTTACTTCCTTGTCAAAAATCAAGTGTCCATAGGTATGTAGACTTATGTCTGGGTTTTTGATATAATTCCAATGATGCACCTGTTTGTTTTTATGCCAATACCATTCAGTTTTTATTATTACGGCCCTGTAGCACAGCTTGAGATCAGGGCTGGTGATACTTCCAGCAGTTCTTTTATTGTAGGGATTGTTGTAGCTATCCTGGCTTTTTTGTTTTTCCATATGAAGTTGAATATTGTTCTTTCAAGATCTGTAAAGAATTGTATTGTAATTTTGATGGAAATTCCATTGAACCTATAGATTGTTTTTTGGCATTTTTACTATGTTAACCCTACAGATTCATGAGCATGGGAAATCATTCCATATTCTGACATCTTCTTCAGTTTCTTTCTTGAAAGACTTAAAGTTCTTCTCATTCAGTTATTTCACTAGCTTGGTTAGAGTTTCCCCATGATACTTTATATTGTTTGTGGCTATTGTTAAGGGTGTTGTTTCCCTGATATCTTTCTCAACCCATTTATCGTTTATATGTAAAAGGGCTGCTGATTTTTTTTATGAGTTCAACTTCTATCCATCCACTTTGCTAAAGGTGCTTACCAGCTGTAGGAGTTCCCTGGTAGAAATTTGGGGGTCACTTATGCATCCTATCATACCATCTGCAAATAGTGATACTTTAACTTCTTTTCCAAATTGCATCCCCTTGATCTCATTTTGTTATTGCTGTAGCTTGAACTTTGAATATTAAATTGAAAAATATGGAGAATGGACAGCTTTGTTTTATTCTTGATTTTAGTGTAGTGGCTTTGAGTTTTTCTCCATTTAATTTAATATTGGTGGTCAGCTTGTTGTATATTGCTTTTTATTATATTTGAGAATGATCCTTGTATCTCCAAACTCTCTGAGACTTTTATGCTAAAAGGGTGTTAGATTTTGTCAAAGGTTTTTTTGTTTCAGTATCTAATGATGTGATCATTTGTTTTCTTTTTCCTTTCAGTTTGTTTACATGGTAGATTATGTTGACAGAGTTTTATATGTTGAAACATCCCTGCATCTGTGGGATGAAGTCCACTTGATCACAGTGGATGATCTTTTCAAAATTATTCAACTGATCAAAGAAAGTATCTTTAACAAATGGTGCTGGTATAACTGCATGTCTGCCTGTAGAAGAACTCAAATAGATCCATATCTATCATCCTGAGCAAAATTCAAGTCCAAATGGATCAAAGACCTCAATATAAATCCAGCTTCACTAAACATGATAGAAGAGAAAGTGAGAAATAGCCTTGAAGGCATTGGCACAGGAGACAACTTCTTGAATAGAACACGAGTAGCATAGATACTACTATAAGGTCAACAATTAATAAATTGAACCTGGTGAAACTGAAAATATTTTGTAAAGCAATGAACACTGTTAATAAGACAAAATGGTAGACTATAGAATGGAAAAAGATATTCACCAGGCCCACATCTGACATAGGGCTGAATTCCAAAATATATAAAGAACTCAAGAAATAAGACATCAAAAAACCAAATAATCCAATTAAAAATGGGGTACAGACTTAAACAGAGAATTATCAACTGAAGAATCTCAAATGTCTGAGAAAGACTTAAAGAAATGTTTAACATCCTTAGCCATCAGAGAAATGCAAATCAAAACGACTCTGAGATTCCACCTGCCAGAATGGCTAAGATCAAAAACACTAATGACAGCTTATGCTAGAGAAGATGTGGAGCAAAGGGAACACTCCTCCACTGCTGATGGTGCAAACTTTTACAGCCATTTTGGAAACCATTATGATGGTTTCTTAGAAAATTCTAAATCAATCTACCTCAAGACCCAACTATACCACTCTTGGACATATCCCCAAAGGATGCTCAATCATACCACAAGGATACTTGCTCACTAGGTTCATAGCTGCTTTATTCATAATAGTGAGAGCCTGGAAACAAACTAGATCCCCTCAGCTGAAGAATGGATAAAGAAAATGTGGTACTTTTACACAATGGATTATTACCCAGCTGTTAAAAACAATGAAATCTCATCAGGAAATTTGAAGAAAAATAGTTGGAATTAGAAAAAAATCATCCTGAGTGAGGTAACCCAGAACCAGAAAGACAAATATGGTATATACCCACTCATAAGCAGATATTAGCTATAAAATAAAGGGTGTAACCATACTATAATCCATAGACCCAGAGAAGCTAGGTAACAAGGTCCCAAGGTGGGACACAGGATCTCCCTGGGAAGGTGAAGAAGAAGAGATCTCATGATTGCACTGGGCTTGTGTGGGGATGGAAACTTGAGGGATCAAATGGGGGGTTGGATAGAGGGAGAGAGTACTGACACACAACATGGAAGAGAGGTAAAAGCCACATAGTAGAATCTATATTAATAAAAATATGGGTTAATTTAAGTTATAAGAGCTAGTGGGACAAGCCTAAGCTAATGGCCAAGCTTTCATAATTAATAAGCCTCCATGTCATTATTTGTGAGTTGGTAGCCCCAAAGAAAAATCCAACTACAAAACCTTAAGGAGTAACACCTCAATATATATGTCACATATCCCCTTCCCAAGCCTAAAATTCAATCGAGCAATAGAAGAGAAAAAATCCAGGCTTCAGAAAATCAAACTCATTGTTTAATGGATTATCTGTAGCTTTTAGTTTGCTAGCTCTCAGCAAAGGCTTCACCTGTACTTGTCTTCTCAGTACATACTTAAGATTTCACTGACTCATGAGCACCAATAACCCCTTACCTCTTCCCTGGTGCAACTCCTTTAGGTTAGTGTTTATTCACTTTTTGTCTCTGAAATTCCATAAGAGCCTGTTCCAAGGTTCATGAAACCCTGACTCCTGAGCAGAACTAGGATTTTTTTTTTTGTAGACCCTCCAAGTTGGCTCTTGGCATTGCATAAGGCAAAGCTTCCCACCTCTTCTGCCTGCAGAAGTCTCTCCCCTCTTCCTCCCACCCGACTCTCCTCAGCAGCAGTAACACATGCTTAACAATGAAATCATCTGTGTTATTCTACTGTAAAAAATGCAAGAACCATATTTTCAAGGATGCAAAAAAAAAAAGGGGGCAAGGGGGAAGAACGGCAGACTATGTGCGACTGAGTTTACAGAACCATTCTCATTTCATGGTGCAGGAGCATTTCAGAGTGAGCCGCGTGCTCTGTCTATAGAGCATCCCAGCTGAGGAAACCAGGTAGCAGAGAGTTAAAGCACTTGCTCATTGGTTTTTTCCCAGATCCTATTTTAATTTGCTCCCTCTTTTTGGACAGCTCTGTGAAGGCAGTCTGGTTCGCTGCCTCGCCATACTAATGAGACTCATCCATCTGCTTCTGTCATTGCCAGCCTCTCCTTTCTGCTGGAAGTCAGAGATGAACGCTCAGGACAGGTCCTTTCTAGGCTGCAGTACTTAATCATTTCTAAACACGCTAGATGGCCTCAGGCAGTGAAGGCAACAAGCATTTAACCCAGGCTTGGCAGCTCCGGCTTGCCCACACTCTGCCTGGGAGCTCTGATAATGAAAAGTTGCTGCGTTTTTCCTCTCCACTTAACCAGATGCTCTTTGCTTCTTGGGGCAAAAGGTTAAATAGATATAAGAACCCATGCTAGTTTTGAAGGCTTTTATTAGCAATCCTTCTAGGGGAGAGAGAAGAGGATGCTGTTGTCCCTGATCCATTTGTCCCTTGGGATTCATATTTAGGCTGTGTCCTTGTCTTTTGCTAAAGGGACATGCCTTTCCCCGTGGTGCTTTTGTTGTGGTTTTGCAGCTCAGGAGTTAACACAGGCAGGTTGGATGCCTATTGTTTAATTATTTAACAATCAGTTCTTATGAAAATTGTGAACCAAGAGGACCAATACCTTTATTAACGATATAGATAAAACATTTTTTTGAAGAGTGGCTAGAGTCTCAGATTTATTTTTCCACTCCATCTACTTCTCCATATGTCTGTAGAATATGCCTTTTTCCCAGAGCTCATGTTAGTATAAAGCAATTGTCTGGGATGTGTAAGAATTAAGTATCCCATCATTCAGGCTAGACATGCAATTAGAAGAGTTGCGCTAATTTCCACTGCTGAGACCCTGTCACTTTAATTTATCCTTACTTTCCTGCATTTAGGCCTCTTCTGGTAGGAGGCCAAAGATTTTATACAGTTTGGGTCAATAGAGTTTTGATGTAGGAACTTGAGTACACATAAGGTTTGGAAGAAAGTATTGGAAGGTTTTATCTAGAACTGTATAAAAGAAACAAAAGACCGTGTGAATAAATACACATCTCCATGATTTTATCATGCAAGTAAAATAGCTGAAGAGCATTCACAGCAGGAAAGATAACTGGATTATAACCTGAATTCTGACATGTTTCTGTACGAATCTTTCTCTCTGACATTATTATTTTTAAAATGTTGTTTTCTGTTTTCCTTGATCCATGTGTTAAAAGATATTTATCTAGTAACTTAAACCAGGTCAAAAGAAGCACTGAAATGTGACCCAGTTGAAAGAGTGTGATTCCAAAACTAGTGGTATTGCTGGTTGGTACAGGCAAGAGATTTTCATATTGGAGATGACACCTGAGTTACATAGCAAGAGCCAGAAAAAAAGAGAGAGATTAAAGTTAATTATCACTGTTTTGTGTTCAGTAAGGACAATAACCAGATTGTACATGTGTCTTTTTAACTATCATTAAAACCCCTTTAAATATCCCTGCACAAGTCCCAGGTTTCAAACAGCTAACTCATGCAATGAGCACAGGACCCGATACCACTGCCTAGATGCCTCCCAAACAGATCAAGCCAATCAACTGTCTCACCTATTCAGAGGGCCTGATCCAGTTGGGGGCCCCTCAGCCTTTGGTTCATAGTTCATGTGTTTCCATTGGTTTGGCTATTTGTCTCTGTGCTTTATCCAACATTGGTTTCAACAATTCTCGATCATATAAACCCTCCTCTTTCTCACTAATTAGACTCCCGGCACTCCACTCGGGGCCTAGCCATGGATGTCTGCATCCAGATTCCTCAGTCCTTGGATGGGGTTTCTGGCACAACTATTAGGGTGTTTGGCCATCCCATCACCAGAGTAGGTCAGTCCCGGCTGTGCTCAATCTGGGAGGAGGGGACTGGACCTGACTGGACTGAGTCTACCAGGTCAATCTCAGTCCTCAGGGGAGGCTTTGCCCTGAAGGAGGTGGGAATGGGGGGTGGGCTGAGGCGAAGGGTAGGGGGGCAGGAAGGGGGAGAACAAGGGAATCTGTGGCTGTTATGTAGAACTGAATGGTATTGTAAAATTAAATTAAATTAAATTAAAAAAAAGAAAAAAACCCTTGCAGGCAGAAAAGCATAACTCAAAAATGCATGGAGTGTTACCTCAAAGAGACAAGAACCCTCCCTTTCTAAATGTTTCTCTATGGGGACATGATAAATCCTATTTGGGTCAATTATTGAGCTTTCTGGTACTTGAGCCAGTCCCTGGATCATGAGAAACTCCCACAGCCTACCTAATTTCACCTTGAGGTAGTGGTAGAATTCAATCTTTCTGAAGTTTTAATCTCAAGAAATGGAGTAAAATCATCATGATTTTGAAATAAAGATATGAAAAGACTCCATTTTAAAAGAATTTTACATCCAAGGAAATACTGGAGAATTATTTCCACTAATTGTTTTCACGAACTGAGTTTTAGATAATAAGCATTCATAGTTGCCCTGATTATTTAGTATAGAAACCTAGAAGAGTTGAAAGCATGGAGTCCATATTCCTTGATCACATGATGAGACATCATCACTTTCCATTAAATTCCAGCTGTGAGAACCTAACACTCTCTTTTCCTCAACCTCAACTCCAAGCTTCACTTCTCCTCCCTAAAAGACTCTATGTTGAAACTTTTTCTGTATCTGTTCATCAAAATGAATCCAGATTTGTTCCATTTCTTATTATAAGAATTCTGGACACTTCATGAATCAGAGTAATATGAACAAGTGAGTCTTCAAAATAAGCCATGAAAAATTTGCTTAAGCTTAGTAGCAATTCAAGGAACTCTGAACAGGACCATATGTATTGAATACAAAACCTTACTTCTGATTCTTAAAACAAGGACCTTTCCCTGAAGGACCAAGGATTTGTTGTTATTGATGACAATTTATCTGAGAGACCATGTCAATTTTTTAGGACACATACAAGAATTATTAAAGGTTACTGCTCAAAATTTTAATATATATTATATATACATACACACATTTAAGAGTATGTCTTTTGTGTTATCTCTGTCATAAATGTAACAAGTATGTTTCTTATCTGTAAATATATTCCTAGTTTAAAAGCTGGAGGGATGAGGAGATGGTGCAGTAGGCAAGAACACTTGCTGTGCACGCATACTGACCTGAGTTTAGAGTCCCCAGCTTCTGTATAAAAGCTAGAAATGACTACATACACCAGCAACTCCAGCACTGGAAGAGGCCAAGACTCTGAGGCTTGCTGACTCAAGGGGATAAGGTAGAGAATCAAAGAACAGGACATCTGAGTCCTCTTATAACCTTTGCATGTTCTTGGATTTGCATACTTATGCATATATGCAAACATTCACCACATGAACATACACCATGCATCCATATATCCCATATTCAAAAATACAGTAGATAAAATTTTAAAATTTAAAACACATGTGCAGAAATATTTATTGAACTTTTACTAACTCACATTTATAAAACATCTATAATTTGATGATCATATTTTGAGATTGAGCAAAAATGTAAAGGAAGTTTCCCTGTGTCCTCAGTGATATTTATGGATAGCAAATCCTCTGCAGAAAAATATACTCTGTATTACAATAATTTACCTATGATTTCTAAAAGGGAAACACATCATTTTGTTTAGGAACACCTCTCATCAAATATGAAACAGGCGGTGGAAAGTCTGGAAGATGTTATTTGGGGAAGCACTTTATGTAAATTGATTTTGGAGTTTAAAAAATGAGAATAAAGGACACTAATAATGCACAAAAGTAAATGACTGAAGGAAATATGTCATTGAATGTTTCCCTACTAGGTAGCTACAGCCCTTAAAAAAAAAAATCAGTGGACTAATTAAAAGTGAGAAAACTGTGGAAGCAGAAAGAAATAAAAACATTAGACTTGGAAATTTTTACATATTCCTAAGTAGTCTCACAGCCAATGAATACACTCAGAATTTAAGTGAGAAAGCAGAAAAAAGAAAGAATATCTGGTTCAAGCTGCTGTCCAGGAGCAAGTGCAGGTTTAGCTGGGGAGAGCAGGTGTGTGCCTCTCTTGGAGTGGCTGTTTCTCAAACTGCCTTTGCATTAGGCTTGGCTTTTAGAACTCTGGATAAACCCAGTTTGCACACTTGAACATGACAGTGCTGCTCTCAACTCTGTCACAACAAAACTTTGTCATCCAGACCATCATTTCACAGCAGAGGTCTTTAGGCTTTTCCAAAAATTAAAGAGAAACAGTGGTGTTAGGTTTTACATAATTCTAGTTAGTGATTTGGGGAGAGTGAGTTCCCTTATGTATCTTCAGTCACCTACACATTCTTTATAGACTTTACTCAAAATTTCAAGGATGAGAACTCACCCTGGCCATGTGTCAAATAAGCTGGAAAAAAATGGTGAAAAGCCACATAGGTGATCAAATAGCTAGTATTTACAGAGTACCATAGGGTACATAGCTTAGTATGGATAAGAATCTATCTTCTTGCCTTGAGGCAAGACTACACATGCATCTTAGCAAGCACATAGTTCAGTTGGCACCGTCTTCTGGTTTTACTAATTCAACAACTCTTTAGTGTCTAATGGACTAAACAAACATCACAACGTCATCTGATATAATTCTATATAATGCATGCACATGTATATCTATGTGTGTGTATGGATGGATAGATATATAAACTTGGCATCTCTTCCAGGAGATATGCCAAGATATATTCACAGCTTTATATACACATGTAACTCATGTATTTCTGTGCATATGGCAGTCAGGGGAATAGATCTAATCGAATGAACATGTTTTATTCCAGATGTTTTTATCATATTTTCTCACTATCACTAATAAAAAAGTCCCCATACTTGTTCCACTTGGACAGTTTGATTGGTCTTTAATCCCAAACCTCATTGAGAGAAGGAACACAAAGTATTTTATGTGCTGTAGAATGAGACAACAATGTTGGCAAGTCAGCCACTCCTGAGGCTCTGTACCCAGAAAGTCCATCTTAACACAAAGTAAGCGATAAACCAATATGAGATACTTTATTTTGAAATACCTAGCACTTCAGTCTATCAGATTTACTCCCCAAGCTTCATCTCCACCTACCTGCTCAAGGCTATATCTTCTGTCTTCCACACAGAAGCTAAGATTTCCCTTACCCCCAGCTGCTCTCGGGTTGAATTCTCTCTGTTTTCATCATCATGCCGAGCCCTCAGAGCTAGAATCACTACCATTATGCACACATGGATCTCTTTGGCAGGTAGCCAAGTGACCCTCACATTCTGCTTTCTTACACAAGTGTTTCCAAATGTCACACTTATTTTCACTAAAACCTTACTTCTTAATGAAGATCCCTCAATCCATACTGTTTAGTTATATACTTTATATTCTTTCATCTAAGTAAACTTTTAGATGGCTATAAAAATTGTTTCTGACCAGCTCTGGCTTTAGAGACCTATATTCTACAGTTAAAAAAAAAGACAACAAGCATCAAACTGATCTTAACTAGTTTCCAAGTATCTCACATCGGTTAGGCAATTCCTCCTACACTTGGGGCCACAGACTTACAAAAATGTGTGTGCTGGCTGCATCCTTATGTACATTCTTCTAAGTACAAAGGATATCACTTCTCCATTATTATTTTCATAGAAGATGACCTCATCAACACAGGGATGAGCATTAAGGCTTTCACCTTGTCCTAGGTAGTTTTATTTCAGCTTGACACAAGGTATAGTCATCTGAAAGGAGGGAACCTCAATATTTCCACATGATTTACCTGTAGGGTATTTTTTTTATTAATGATTAGTGTGGGAGGGTGGAGTTCATGATGAGTGGTGCAATCCCTGGGCAGACTGAGGAAGCCATGAAGAGCAAGCCAGTAAGCAGCACCTCTCCATAGCCTCTGCATCAGCTCCTGTCTCTGGGTTTCTGCACTGTTTGAGTTCCTGTCTTGACTTCCCTTGATGATGAACAGTGATGTGAAAGTTAAGGCAAATAAACCCTTTCTTCCTCACATTGCTTAGGTCTTGTTGTTTCATAACAGCAATAGCAATCTTAACTAAAATACACCCGCTCAAAATCTTCATCTCAACTACTCTCCAGTGCCATTCCCTTTGTCTTTGAAGATTTTCTTCTGAGGGAAAGCAGTAGCAAAAATTGAAAGCAACTCTCATGAGGTCAACATTGGTATTAAGGAAGAAGATGCTGCCATATTGTGTGCATGTGCCTAAAACAGCTTGAAGGCAGAAACTATGCTGTAGGAACTGATTTTGTTATCTAATTTGAACATTGCACAAAATATTAAGCTACCATGCAGATATTTAATTGCATGCCATGGTGAAGAAAGTTGCTATTTGAAGGCTACTATGAAGCTGCTATACATACAAAGGAAACACTCTTTTCTGATTTACTTTAAATAAGCTTTGCTATTTGATCCATGCTGACAGAGTGATGGTGTAGCAGCAACTGCTGCTGAGGAAGCCCTCTGAGCAACGTGCAATGAGATCATCTGTGTTAAAACAAGAACTAGTCTGTGCTTTAGAGTAGGGAGACACTGGGCCCCCAAAATGTGCCCCCTCAATTTACTACTTAGTTACTTCATCTCTGTCTGCCTAATCCTAACTTCCTTACATAAAAAGTGACATAATAACTGAATGATAAATGTTAATGTATTTAAAGCCTGCAGCAGAGTGCCTGACCCAGAAAAGGTGCTAAGTAAGTAGTGGCTCTTAACAGAAAATGATAATGTTAGCAAATTTAAGATGAATGAGGTGGTTTCTTTCTTACAAGTCACAGAAGTCAACTGCATGCTTTCAAAAGGAATATATATATATATATATATATATATATATATATATAATCTTAAAGTATAACAACAATGTATACAATTCCAGATTCTAAGGATGGAAAATACCACTGGTCTCATGAAAAAATGAGGGCAAAGGAGTTTCGAAACAGCACAAAACTTATTAGTTGATTTACAGTATCACACTTAAAGTTAAGACATCCTTTTAGTTAGCTTTAGCAATCTAAGCAGGGTGATAGTATGCAGTTAAGACTAAGACTAGTCATTTGTGAGCTGAGAGAAAAGAATTTGTGTCGCTAGATCTCTTCAAATACAAGGCTGCCAAAACAAGAGGAGAATTAGAGTGACTTAAGATGAAATAAGTAAATTTAAAAGAAAAAAAATATCCATTAAGATCTGCATATTTGTAGCTGGGTGGTGGTGGTGCACGCCTTTAATCCCAGCACTCCGGAGGCAGAGGCAGGCAGATCTCTGTGAGTTCGAGGCCAGTCTGGTCTACAGAGCTAGATCCAGGAAAGGCGCAAAGCTATACAGAGAAACCCTGTCTTGAAAAAAATCTGCATATTTGTATATTTGTGAAGAGTAGAAATTCATCAACAATGAAAATCATAGTTTGGGAGACATTGGGGAGACAGATTTAAAGCGTATTTGGCAGTTGATGCTGATAGTTGACCTTAAAGTTTTGTCCTTGATTAACAGTGCTATGTATGCATCTCAAGAGAGGTGACAAAAATGCCTATCCACATCTTAATGCAGTAATCCTAAACATCAAAGATGCTATACAAACAAATTTTTAAAATATTTCTTTAATATGTTTAATTCACTGTTTCTTTTTTATAATGAGGCTGAATTTAAGGAATCAAACTGACAAAAGGAAACAATTGTCATCAGTTTGATTAATACTTTGAATTCTCTACAAGCATACAGGCCACTCCAGCCAGGGAAGCAGGTAGGCAAACTGAAGACCTTCACCTCTCCTCTGTTCCTCCAAATCTAATCCCCCAGTCTCATACTCAGCTCTGCAACATAACCCCTGTTGCAGCCCCCACAATCTCCAGGGAAACACCCTGCATTCCTCCCTCTCATGAGTCTTCAGCTGCCTCCAGCCCATCACCATTTCTAAGTCTCAGATAATAATACCCAGAAACACATTTTACCATACCTATCAGGATCTCAGATTTTCCTAGAGGCAACATACAACCACCACACTATACTAAGAAACAGAAGAGAAAAAGAAATCAAGGAACAAAACCCCTACCCAACAAACACAAGACCAGATACAAGCAAGTAGAATTACAATCTTTCCAACCCCAAATGCCTAGACCCCAGTGTGAAAAACAGCCCAGCAATCCTTTCATGATAGAACCTTAATATTCCAGCACAGTTGAAGTACAAATAAGAGACCTTAAGACAACCTTTATAAGTGGGATAGAGGTCCTTAAAGAAAAAAAGAATGAATCACTTAGATAAATGTAAGAAACAGAAGCAGTGGAAAAAATGAAAAAAAAATAATTCAAAACTAAAGGTAGAAACATAATAATAAAGAAAACACAAACTGAAAAAATCTGGAAATAAAAAGATTAGAAAACTGAATAGTAACAACAGAGACAAGATTCACTAACAGAAAACAATGGATAGAAGAGAAAATCTCAGTCATTGATGATATGACAGATGAAATGGATACCTTGGTCTAAGAAAATGTAAAATCTAAAAAGTTCCTGGCATAAACTTAGGACACTATGAAAATGTCAAATTTAGGAACAATAGGAATAGAGGAAGAAGAAGAATCCCAACTAAAAGACCCAGAAAATACTTTTAATAAAATCATACTAGGTAGCCTCCCTGGAGTTGTGAGTTGCAGTCTGGTTATCCTTTGCTTTATATCTAGTATCCACTTATGAGTGAGTACTTACCATGTTTGTCTTTCTGAGTCTGGGTTACCTCACTCAGGATGATTTTTCCTGGCTTTTTGGAGCCTGGGGCCTATGCTGGGACACTTTGCTCATCCTTGGTGTAGGGAGGAGGGGACTGGACCTGCCTCCACTGAGTCTACCAGGCTGGGCTGACTCCCCAGGGGAGACCTTGCCTTGGAGGAGGTGGGAATGGGGGGTGGTTTGGGGGGAGGGCTGGGGGTTGGGAGGATGGAGGATGGGGGAATCCATGGCTGATATGTGAAATTAAGTGAATTATAATATATATATAATAAAATCATAGAACAACATTTTCCTAACATAAAGGAGGAGAGGCCTATAAAGTAAAATAAACTTATAGAACACCAAAAGAATGGAACAGAAAAGAAAATTGAGATAATAATCAGGACATAATAATCAAAACATTAAACATATAGAACAAAGAAACAATATTAAAGACAATAAGAGAAAAAGACCTAGTAACATATAAAGGCAGACTTGTTAGAATTACACCTGACTTCTCAGCGGAAACTCTAAAGCCAATAGGGCCTGGAGAGATGTGCTGCAGACAATAAGAGAATACTGATGCCAGTCCAGACTACTATATGCAACAAAACTTCCAATTACTATAGAAAGCAAGACATTCCATGATAAAACCAAGTTTAAGCAATATTTGTCTACACATCCAGTACTACAGAAGGTTATAGAAGGTAGATGCCAAGCTAAAGAGGCGAACTGCATCCAAGGAAACACGGGGAACACATGATCCCAGGGCAGCAAGTTCACAAGGAGGGCAACACAGAGAGAGAGAGAGAGAGAGAGAGAGAGAGAGAGAGAGAGAGAGAGAGAGAGAGAGAGAGAGAACAACAAAATAACAAGAATCTACCAAAACTTATTGCTCATTGATATCTCTCACACCAATGGTCTCAGTTCTCTAATAAAAAGACACAGACTAACAGAATGGATGTGAAAAAAGATTCTGTCCTTCTGTTGTATGCAGGAAACATACCTTAACAGTATGTATAAACATCACTTCAGGGTAAAGGGTTGGAAAAAGATATTACAAGCAAATGGACCTGAAAACAAACTGATATAGCCATTTTAATATCTAGTAAAATAGACTTCAAACCAAAACTAATTATAGTGAAGGATACAACATACTCATCAAAGAAAAATATCTTGGTGTATCTCTAACCAAGCACATGAAAAACTTTGATGATATAAACTTCAGGACATTGAAGAAGTTATACAAGATGGAAAGATCTGCCATGTTCATGGGTAAATTGGATTAATATAATAAAAATGACCATCCTACCAAAAGCAATCAGCAGATTCAATGCAATCCTCATCAAAATTCCAACATAATTCTTCAAGAATCTTAAAATGACAATTAAGCTTCATACATAAAAAAGAACCCTGAATAGCTAAAATAATCCCAGACAATAAAAAAAACTGGTGGTGTCGGCCTCCCTGATTTTATGTTGTACTACAGAACTGTAGTAGTAAAAAACAGTACAATTTTTGTTGATTTACAAAGAAATAATACATGCATGCATACATACATATAGATTGTATAAATATATATTGTATACAGTTGAATAATAAATTAATGACATGTATATCAAAAAAACAGTACAATATTGGCATTAAAAAACCTACATTTTGATCAATAGAATGAATTGAATATCAAACATAAATACACACACCTGTAAACACTTGATCTTTTTTTATAAAAATTCCAGAAATATTCACTGGAAAAAGACAGAATCCTCAACAAATGGAGCTGTTCAAATTGGATGCCTGCATACAGCAGAACACAAATAGATCCATACTTATCACCCTGCACAAAACCCAACAACAAATGGATCATAGCCCTAAACTTTCAATGAGATACACTGAACCTGGTAATAGAAAAAGTGGAAACTAGCCTTGAACTCATTGTCTTAGGAGTAGAGTTTCTAAACAAAGTTATCACAGGCAATACAATTAACAACTAATAAATGGGATCTTATGAAACTGAGAAGCTTCTGTAAGATGAAGGACACTGTTATTTGGACAAAACAGCAGCCCAAAGAATAGTAAAAGGTTTTCACCAACTCCACATCCAATAAAGGATCAATATCCAATATCCAAATATGTAAAGAACTCTGGAAACTAGAAAAAACTATCAAGAAAATGACCAGTTAAAAATGAGGTACAGTTCTAAACAGGGAATTCTCAATAAAGGAAAGTCAAATGGCTGAGAAACACTTAAAGAAATGCTCAACCTCCTCAGCCATCAGAAAAAGGCAAATCAAAACTACTTTGAGATTTCATCTTACACCTGTCAGGATGGCTAAGATCAACAAAACAAGTGACAGCTCATGCTGGCCAGAAGAGGGAATAAGGAACACTCATCCATTGCTGGTAGGAGTGTAAATTCATATAGCCACTATAGAGACCAGAGTGTCATGAAAGTCAGAATCTAGCTTCCTCAAATTCCCTTGAGCATATACTCAAAACGTTCTTCATCATATCACAGAGACACTTCATTGCTCTCTATTCATATTAGCCAAAAAATTGGAAAAAAAAATCTAGGTTTCTCTCAACAGAAGAATAGATAAAGAATATGTGATACATTTATATAAGAGTATTACTCAGATTTAAAATAATAATGATAGTGATGATAGCAATAGTAATAATAATAATAGTAATAATAATAATAATAATAATAAAATTGGGAAATTTGTACACAAATTAATGGAACTAGAAAAAAAATCATCCTGAGTGAGGTATTCCAGACTCTAAAAGACAACTATGGTATATATTCAGTAATATGTGGCTATTAGGTGTGAAAGCCATGATAACCAATCTATAATCAATAGAAACAAAGAGAGTAGATATAGACTAAAAGAACAGAGACAATAGAGAGATCACATTAGGAAAGAGAAATAGAACAGATAGTATAGATAGATGTGGGCTTGGAATGGGAAGATCAAGTAAGGAGAGGGAGGTTAGAGGGGATTGTGGGAAGAAATACAGGAGAAACAACTAAACTTAAGGGGATTTTTTATTATTATTTTATTTTACAATATAATTTAATTCTACATATCAACCACGGATTCCCTTGTTCTCCCCCCTCCTGCCCCCTCCCCTTACCCCCAGCCCACCCCCCAATCCCACCTCCTCCAGGGCAAAGCCTCCCCTGAGGACTGAGATCAACCTGGTAGACTCAGTCCAGGCAGGTCCAGTCCCCTCCTCCTAGGCTGAGCCAAGCGTCCCTGAATAAGCCCCAGGTTTCAAACAGCTAACTCATGCAACGAGCCCAGGACCCGGTCCCACTGCCTGGATGCCTCCCAAACAGATCAAGCCAATCAACTGTCTCACCTATTCAGAGGGCCTGATCCAGTTGGGGGCCCCTCAGCCATTGGTTCATAGTTCATGTGTTTCCATTCATTTGGCTATTTGTCCCTGTGCTTTATCCAACCTTGGTCTCAACAATTCTTGCTTATACAAACCCTCCTCTTTCTCGCCAATTAGACTCCCAGAGCTCCACCCGGGGCCTGGCCATGGATCTCTGCATTCGGTTCCCTCAGTCATTGGATGGTGTTTCTAGCACAACAATTAATGTGTTTGGCCATCTTATCACCAGATTAGGTCAATTCGGGCTTTCTCTCGACCATTGCCAGCAGTCTATGGTGGGGGCATCTTTGTGGATTTCTGTGGGCCTCTCTAGCATTTTGCTTCTTCCTATTCTCATGCGGTCTTCATTTACCATGGTCTCCTATTCCATGTTTTCTCTCTCTGTTCTTGATCCAACTGGGATCTCCCACTCCCCCAAGCTCTCTTTCCCTCCACCCTTGCCCTTAATTACTCCCACTCACGTCCAGGTTGTTTATGTAGATCTCATCCATTTCTCCGTCATTGAGTGATCCCCGTGTCTTTCTTGGGGTCCTGTTTTCCAGGTAGCCTCCCTGTTGATGTGAGTAGCAGTCCACTCATCCTTGTTCCACATCTATTTTCCTCTTATGAGTGAGTACATACCATGTTTGTCTTTCTGAGTCTGGGTTACCTCACTCAGGATGATTTTTTTCTAGATCCATTCATTTGCCTGCAAACCTCATGATGCCATTGTTTTTCTCTGCTGAGTAGTATTCCATTGTGTATATGTGCCACAATTTATTTATCCATTCTTCAGTTGAAGGGCATCTAGGTTGTTTCCAGGTTTTGGCTGTTACAAACAATGCTGATATGAACATAGCTGAGCAAGTGCCCTTGTGGTATGATTGAACATTCCTTGGGTATATGCCCAAGAGTGGTATAGCTGGATCTTGGGGGAGATTGATTCCCAATTTTCTAAGAAAGCGCCATATTGATTTCCAAAGTGGTTGTACAAGCTTGCATTCCCACCAGTAGTGGAGGACTTGTGCAGGGACGCTTGGCTCAATCTGGGAGGAGGGGACTGGACCTGCCTGGACTGAGTCTATCAGGTCAATCTCAGTCCTCGGGGGAGACCTTAATCTGGAGGAGGTGGGAATGGGGGGTGGTCTGGGGAGAAGGGAAGGGGGGCAGGAAGGGAGAGAACAAGGGAATCTGTGGCTGTTATGTGGAACTGAATAGTTGAATAGTAATGGAAAATAAAATAAAAAAATTAAAAAAAAAAAGAAATGGGCTATGGAACTAAACAGAGAATTCTCAACAGAGGAAACTCAAATGGCTGGAAGACATTTAAGGAATTGCTCAACATCCCTAATCATCAGGGAAATGCAAATCAAAATGACTCTGAGATACCACCTTATGCCTGTCAGAATGGCTAAGATCAAAAACACTGAAGACACCTTATGCTGGAGAGGATGTGGAGCTAGGGGAACTCTTTTCCACTGCTGGAAAGACTGAGGGGGCCCCCAACTGGATCAGGCCCTCTGAATAGGTGAGACAGTTGATTGGTTTGATCTGTTTGGGAGGCATCTAGGCAGTGGTACCGGGTCCTGGGCTTGTTGCATGAGTTGGCTGATTATAGCCCATTTCTTAATTGGACTGTTGGTCGTTTTGATGTCTAATTTCTTGAGTTCTTTATATATTCTGGATATCAGTCCTCTGTCAGATGTGGGCTTGGTGAAGACCTTTTCCCATTCGGTAGGCTGTTGCTTTGCCTTGTTGACCGTATCCTTTGCTCTACAAAAGCTTCTCAGTTTCAAGAGGTCCCATTGATTGATTGTTTGTCTCAGTGTCTGAGCTACTGGTGTTATATTTAGGAAGTGATCTCCTATGCCAATGCATTCAAGACTACTTCCTACTTTCTCTTCTAGCAGGTTCAGACTGGCTGGATTTATGTTGAGGTCTTTGGTTCACTTGGACTTAAGTTTTGTGCATGGTGACAGATATGGATCTATTTGCAGCCTTCTACACATTGATATCCAATTATGCCAGCACCATTTGTTGAAAATGCTTTCTTTTTTCCATTGTACACTTTTGGCTTCTTTGTCAAAAATTATATGTTCATAGGTGTGCGGATTGATGACAGGGTCTTCAATTCGATTCCATTGGTCGACATGTCTGTCGGTTTTTATGCCAGTAACAAGCTGGTTTTATTACTGTAGCTCTATAGTAGAGCTTGAAGTAAGGGATCGTGATACCTCCAGAGGTTGTTTTATTGTACAGGATTCTTTTGGCTATCCTGAGTTTTTTGTTTTTCCATATGAAGTTGAGTATTATTCTTTCCAGATCTGTGAAGAATTGTATTAGTATTTTGATGGGGATTTCATTGAATCTGTTGATTGCTTTGGGTAAAATTGTCATTTTTACTATGTTAATCCTGCCTATCCATGAGCATGGGAGATCTTTCCATTTTCTGACATCTTCTTCAATTTCCTTTTTTCAGGGTCTTAAAGTTCTAGTCATATAGGTCCTTCACTTGCTTGGTTGGTGTTACCCCAAGGTATTTTATATAACTTGTGGCTATTGTAAAGGGTGATGTATCTCTGATTTCCTTCTCAGCCTCTTTGTCAATTGTATATAGGAGGGCTACTGATTTTTTTGAGTTGATCTTGTATCCTGCTATGTTGCTGAAGGTGTTTATGAGCTGTATCAGTTCCTTGGTTGAGTCTTTGGTGTCACTCAAGTATACTATCATGTCATCTGCAAATAGGGAAAGCTTGACTCCTTCCTTTCCAATTTGTATCCCCTTAATCTCCTTATGTTGTCTTATTGCTCTGGCTAGAACTTCAAGTACTATATTGAATAAGTATGGGGAGAGCAGACAGCCTTGTCGCGTTGCTGATTTTAGTGGAATTGCTTTGAGTTTCCATTTAATTTGATGTTGGCTATTGGCTTGCTGTAAATTGCCTTTATTATGTTTAGGTATGTCCCCTGTATTCCCGATTGCTCCAAGACCTTTATCATGAAGGGGTGTTAGATTTTGTCAAATGCCTTTTCTGCATTTAGTGAGATGATCATGTGTTTTTTTTTCTTTGAGTTTGTTTATATGGTGTATTACGTTGACAGACTTTTGTATGTTGAACCACCCTTGCATCCCTGGGATGAAGCCTACTTGATCATGGTGGATAATTGTTTTGATGTGTTCTTGGAGTCTGTTTGCCAGTATATTGTTGAGTATTTTTGCATCAATGTTCATGAGGGAGATCGGTCTGTAGTTCTCTTTCTTTGTTGTATCCTTGTTTGGTTTAGGAATCAGGGTAATTGTAGCCTCATAGAAGGAGTTTGGTAATGTTCCTTCTGTTTCTATTGTGTGGAACAATTTAAAGAGTATTGATATTAACTCTTCTTCGAAGATCTGGTAGAATTCTGCACTGAAACCATCTGGTCCTGGGCTTTTATTGCTTGGGAGACTTTTAATGACTGTTTCTATTTCCTTAGGGGTTATCAGACTATTTAAATACTTTACCTGGTCTTGATTTAACTTAGGTATGTGGTACCTATCCAGAAAATCATCCATTTCTTTTAGATTTTCCAATTTTGTGGAGTAGAGGTTTTTGAAGTATGACCTGAAGTATGATGATTCTCTGGATTTCCTCAATGTCTGTTGTTATGTCCCCCTTTTCATTTCTGATTTTGTTAATTTGGGTGCTCTCTCTGTGTGTTTTGGTTAGCTTGGATAAGGGCTTGTTTATCTTGTTGATTTTTCTCAAAGAACCAACTCTTTGTGTTATTAATTTTTTGTATTGTTCTCTTAGTTTCTATTTTATTGATTTCACCTCTCATTTTGATAATTTCTTGGCATCTCTTCTTCATGGGAGACTTTGTTTCTTCTTGTTCTAGAGCTTTCAGGTGTGCTGTTAAGTTACTTGTGTGAAATTTCTCCAACTTCTTTATGTGGGCATTTAGTGCTATGAATTTCCCTCTTATTACTGCTTTCATAGTGTCCCATAAGTTTGGGTATGTGGTGTCTTCATTTTCGTTGATCTCTAGGAAGTCTTTTATTTCTTTCTTTAATTCTTCCTTAACCCATTGGTGATTTAATTGAGCATTATTTGGTTTCCAAGAGATTGTAGGTTTTCTGTAATTTTTGTTGTTTTTGAAATCTAACTTTAAACCATGGTGGTCTGATAGAATGCAGGAGGTTATTCCAATTGTTTTGTATCTGTTGAGATTTGCTTTGTGGCCTAGTATGTGGTCAATTTTGGAGAAGGTTCCATGGGGTGCTGAGAAGAAGGTATATTATTTTTGTTAGGATGGAATAATGTTCTGTAGATATCGATTAAGTCCATTTGAGTTATAACATCAGTTAAGTCTTTTATTTCTCTGTTAAGTTTCAATTTGGGAGATCTGTCCAGTGGTGAAAGTGGGGTGTTGAAGTCTCCCACTATTAATGTGTGGGATTTTATATGTGTTTTAAGCTTTAGTAGTGTTTCTTTTACATATGTGGGTGCTCTTGTGTTTGGGGCATAAATGTTCAGAATTGAAACTTCATCTTGGTGGATCTCTCCTGTCATGAGTATGTAATACCCTTCTTGATCTCTTTTGATTGATTTTAGTTTGAAGTCTATTTTGCTGGATATCAGGATGGCTACACCCACTTGTTTCTTAAGACCGTTTGATTGGAAAGTCTTTTCCCAGCCTTTTATTCTTAGGTAGTGTCTATCTTTGAATTTGAGGTGTGTTTCTTGTGCTTTCGTATCCATTCTGTAAGCCTGTGTCTTTTTATATGTGAATTAAGTCCATTGATATTAAGGGATATTAATGACCAGTGGTTGTTCATTCCTGTTATTTTTTGGTGGTAGTGTGTGTGTACTTCTCTTCCTTGGGGTTTACTGCTGTGGCTTTATCTATTGCCTTTGTTTTCAAGGGTGTATCTTACTCCCTTAGGTTGGAATTTTCCTTCTAGTGCTTTCTGTAGGGTTGGGTTTGTGGATAAGTATTGTTTAAATCTGGCTTTGTCTTGGAATGCCTTGTTTATTCCGTCTATGATGAGTGAAAGTTTTGTTGGGTATATTAGTCTGGGCTGGCATCCAAGGTCTCTTAGTGTCTGTATTATATCTGTCCAGGTCCTTCTGGCTTTCAAAGTCTCCATTGAGAAATTGGGTGTTATTCTGATGGGTTTGCCTTTATAAGTCACTTGGCCTTTTTCCATTGCTGCTATTAATATTCTTCCTTTATTCTGTACGTTTAGTTGTTTAATTATTATGTAGCAAGGGGACTTTTTTGGGGGGGTCTAGTCTGTTTGCTGTTCTATAGGCTTCTTGTATCTTCATAGACATTTCTTTCTTTAAGTTGGGAAAGTTTTCTTCTGTGATCTTTTTGAATATATTTTCTGAGCCTTTGAGTTGGTATTCTTTTCCTTCTTCGATCCCTATTATTTGTAGGTTTGGTCCTTTCATGGTGTCCCAAATTTCTTGGACATTTTGGGTTATGACTTTGTTGGCTTTAGTGTTTTCATTGACTGATGAATCTATTTCTTCTACAGTATCTTTTATGCCAGAGATCCTCTCTTCCATCTCTTGCATTCTGTTGGTTATACTTGCATCTGAAGTTCCTGATCGTTTACTCAGATTTTCTATTTCCAGCATTCCCTCTGTTTGTGTCTTCTTCATTTTTTCTATTTCCCTTTTCAGGTCTTGGACTGTTTTCATCATCTGTTTCATTGCTTTTCATGATTTTCTTTCAGGGCTTTATTGTTTTCTTCCAGGGCTTTATTGTTTTCTTCTGCTTTATTTGTCCTTTCCTCTGGTTTTTTATAGTGTTCTTCCCATTTTTTGTTTGTCTTTTCCTCTCTATAAGCCTCTACCTTCTTCATGATGTTATTCATAAGACTGTTTTCTTCTGCTTCTTCCAATTTTTGATGCTCAAGTCTAGATGTTGGAGGCAGGCTGGGTTCTGGTGATGCTGTATTGCTCTTCATTTTGTTGTATGTACTTCTGCCTTTACATTTGCCCATCTCCTTGTGGCTTGTTCTTGGTCTTATCAGCGCACTTGGTCCAGACAGAGCTGATAGATTCAGGAAGTCTCTCTCTCTTGTCCAGATGGGAGCTCTCCTGTCCAGATGGAAAGTCCCAGGCAGGATGGGAGCTCTTGTTCAGATGGGAAGTCCAGGGCAGGATGGGAACTCTTGTCCACATGGGAAGTCCGGGGCAAGATGGGAGCTGGGGGCTGGTCTCTAAGTCTCAGGAAGTGTTTGGTTTCTTGGGCAATGATGGGCATGGGGGCAGGGCATAGAGATTGCAGGGTCTGCCGGGGGTCTTAGAGAAGGGGTGCCTTCCCAGTGGGGATGGGGGAGAAGGGATCCTGCCTGGTGGCCAGAACCTGAGGCCAAGTTGGGCTGGTCTTCCCTGGAGTGGCTGGTGCCCAGGGATAGGATCTAGGCTGAGCCCAGGCACTCACCTCTTGTTCAGATGAGAAGTCCAGGCAACTTGAGGGGATTTTGAGGGGTAGTATGGAAACTAGTATAGTACAAACTTCTAAAGTATGTATATATAAGAAGGTGATCTAAATAAAATTGCCAAATAAAGAGGGATACGGTGTCCTGACTGGCTATGTTATGTCACCAAATGAAGCTTCGAGTGCAGGGTTTCGGTTACATCTAATTGAATTGTTGGCCAAAGGAGCTCCATGGGAATCCCCAAACAGCCCATGCTGTTGCCAAGGGTTTAGGATGCCTTCTACAAACTGACATCAAGACCCCATTGCTGAAGAGAACACCAACACAACTCAGACAAAATGGAGATGTCAAGCCTACATAGTTTCTTAACTTCAATGTCCCAATATCTTTGGTACAAGAAGTTACTCTGCATGCTCTCAAAAGAGAAACATAAACACCAAGCCATCCACAAACCATTAATCTACAATTGTGTGCTACCTGTGATATATGTTAGGGCAATGGTGGCACAAAACTTGTGCGAGTATCCATCCACAAGATGGAACCCACATCCAACATTGCTGCTTCAGTGACCAGGAACAGGACACTAGATAGCCTAGGTACCTTGTTCAAAAGCAAATAATACCAGTTTACAAAAGAAAAAAAAAGTATATAGTGATAGAATAACTCCTAATGATACTCATAGATCAACGTGTTGTTTAGGTATCATTGAAGAGTCTTAGTCCTACAGCAAATGGGACCAAGTATAGAGATCCAAACCAAACATTACACAGAGAATGGGAGTGTCTCCATCAAATCCCTCCCCCGAGAGCTCTGGAAAATGAGGCAGAAAAAGTGTAAAAGCCATAGGGGATGGAGGACAACAAGAAAACAAGACCTTGTAAATGAACATGAACAAGGCTTATACGAACTCATAGAGACTGAAGCAGCATGCACAGGGCCTGCAGGGGTCTGCACCAGGTCCTCTGTGCTTATAGTATGGCTTCCAGTTCAGTGATTCTATGGGATTCCTGAGTGTCACTTGAATAGGTCCCCGAGTTGTGCCTTCTCTTGTGTTTCTTTCCTTCTGTTGATTTGTCTTCTTCAACTTCAATGTGATCATTTTTGTTTTATATTAGCATATATATATGCATATTTTTAAAAAAATGAATGAATGAATGAATGAATGAATGAATGAATGAAAAGCTAGGCACGAGGGTAAAAGTTAATAACTGAACTGTCAAGTACAACTTCCAGGAAAGGGAAAATCACTTTTATCCCATATCAACTACTCCAGAGCAGGCCTCACATTCAGGAGTAGTTGATCAACATATGATGGACTCCACAGAGTTTTTTTTTTTTGTGTGTGCTCTAATAACTACAGGTTTGTGGGAATTTTTTTTGTATTGTTTTCTTTTGGGTCATGTGTTTATTCTGTTTTCTTGGTTTGGATGAGTTGTGGCAGTATTGTGGTTTCCTTGTTGTTTTTGAGAAAGAACTAAAAGTTGGGTAGGTATGGAATGGGAGAGGCTCAGAAAGGACTTGGGGGAGGGGAAGAATATGATGAAAATATATTTAAATTTAAGTTTTTTAAATAAAAAAGATATAGACAGTAGATAAAGTTGCTTACACCAAGCCTGATAACATGAGTTTGCTCCAAAGAACCAATATAGTGGAAGGAGAGAAATAACCCCTGAAAGTTGTCTTCTAACCTCCAAATGCATACCACTCCATTCACACAACCTGCTCCCTAATAAATTAATGTTCATTTGTTAAAGTTTCTATTACAGTATTTTAGAATATCAAACTTAAATAGGTTGTAGCACAGATTCGGCAGGGGGCTGTGCTTTAGATTTATAGTATTAGGTATACCTTTGTGGCCTGGTGATTTATGTATTTGTTTTATAATATAAAATTTCAAACAAATGCAAAAATAAGACAACAAAAGTGAATTTCCTGTAGTTATTACTGAGCTATAGAAATCTATAGCTAATTATAATTTATCTATGCTCTCAGTAGGCTGTAACTTCCTCTCTGATGACAAATTGTAAGCCAGGCATGGTGATGCATATCTGTAATCCTACTGTTACACAGTGAGTTTGAGGTCACCTCAGGTTACATAAGAAGCTGTCTGAAAGCAGCAAATACAAAATGCAGCAAACAGTATCTCCTGCTGTTGCCCACTTTCACCCCTTGAGAATACTCCACTTTGCTCTCAAGTAAGCTCCATGTTTTGTTCCTTGTGTCTTCTCTGGATACCTTTGACAGAGATAGCCATGACTGAGAAGCCATGTGGGGAGTAGAGCAAGATCCTGCTAACAGATTTTTGTGTTTCCAGGAGTTACAATTGGTTTTTCTCTGTGTTCATTAAGGTAAAGTATAAACTCCCTCGCTTGGGATGAGATTGAGGAATTTTCTGATCCTTTAAGCCTACAACTTCTCTCCCTGTGTATTACTTTGCCTGACAACTGTATTGCCTTTTGCTATTGTTCAACTAATAGTTCTGCCTCCTTTGAATCCACCTAACTCAGGTGCCTTTTGAAAAAGCTTGGTGACTATGCTCATGTGGCACTTTCTTGATGCCACCATGATAAGACTAGTATGTTTCCTATGTGTTGGAGGTAATACCAGACCTCAAACAGTAGATTCTTCTATTTTTCGCCCTGTAATTTGCTTAATGTAGCGACTGGGTTTTGAGGGAACTAAATAGCCCCTTGTAACCTCCAATTCACTGTGACAAGTCTAAGGCTTTCTTTTGAGGTTTCCCCCTGATCTCTCTTTATCTTTTATCCTTATAAAAAAGAGTTCATAACATATCTGAAACAGAAAAAATATCATTATTTCATTATGTATTAAAAAATTGAGGGCCAGTCAGTGGATGGTGGCACACATCTCTAATCCCAGCACTCAGGAGGCAGAGGCAAGAAGATCTCAGTGAGTTCCAAGCCAGCAGATCTACAGAACAAATTCCAGGACAGTCAGGGCTACACAGAAAAACCCTGTCTCAAATAAATAGATACACACATGCATACAGATAAAAGATACAGATATAGATATAGAAAAAAGGTGAATCTTGTAGAACTTGGTCTCCGATGGCCAAGGCAACTCTAAAATGAGGGAAATGAGTGGGCCATATGTCCTCAGACTCGTGAAGGATCCACCCTCATCATTCACTGGTAGAATTGATGTTTGAGAGATGCCTTCTGAATGACCTCTTTGCAGTTTTTATTCCTATTGATTGGACTCTTGGATGTATACTTCATAATTTGGACATTTTTATAACCAAAAACTTAAAAATGAAACATTTACCTAGTCTGACAAGTTGAATTTTAAACCTCTTTTGTAAATTTATTGGGTAATTGATGGAAAGAAAAAGACTCCAAGTCATTCCAACAGTGGCCAGATGTTTAAGTTGGATGTGAGAGAGGTGTGAACAATGACTGTAAAGTTATACTTTGGTACATGCTTTAAGTGATGTGTTCTTTAAAAGATAAAAATGGACAGATGCATCTCTTTGGAGGTTTTTCTATCTTCAAGAAGAAAGTTACATCAAGAATATTTTAAGGAAAAGTAAGACAGAAAGGTGCCAGCCAATATGAGAAAGAGATATAGAAGATTATGTGTATAGAAACCCATTTCTAGTTAAAAGAAAAAAGAAAAAATGATTTTTAATTAAAAGACACTCTCTATGGAGTTACAATTTTGTTACACAAATAAAAGTTTGTTCCAAAATGCTAGAACATGTTAAGAACAAAATAATATTAAAATGTGTCCTTAGAAGTTCTTTTGAAGTTAAAAACGGAAGAAAGGTGACATGGCTGTAACTAAAGATTTCTAAAAATCCCAAGGTTAAAACCTTAATACAATTGTGTAAAACTAAAACTAGATTACCTATTTAAAAGGATAAGATTTTCTTAAAGTTTGATCTTTCAGTGACATTTGTAGAAAACTGGTTTGGATAAAAATAATTTAATATTTTCCAAAGGTAATTGCTTATATTTTCTTCTGTTTGTCAGGCTTGTGACTTAGGAAACTGAGTCACAACAGTCAAGATTCCACTAAAATTCTACTTTTGTCAGGCTTTATCTAAATGTTATTCAGTTCAATTTTAAGCCTCTATTCATTCTTCACTGTTCTGGACATCAAACGACAACCTGGAGGACAAAACCATGAAGATAAGCGGCTAAGGGAGCAGCCAGTGTTTTGGCCACTACCTCAAGTCATCAGGGTCTCAGTGAATAAAGAGTCTCTCTTCCATTTCTGTTTGCAACACACACACACACACACACACACACACACACACACACACACACACACACACACACACAGTGGCTCATTTGACTTGCTCTTCTGACTTCCAAGAACACCAGGCACACCCATGTTATACATACATCCATGCTGGCAAAACACGCATACACATAAAGTAAGTGAATTCCAGTAAACCATTTGCCTTCTTGTTAGAAGGGCTGTGAGACCCAGAAGTTGGACTATAACTTGTGTATATACAGAAGAGCATCATCATAGGGTCATATCCTCAATGCTCCCAAGGAAGCCACATGGTCAGCAAGGCTCTGCAACATTTCTGTAAGTAGCACAATTTGGAGAAGAAAAGCTAATGGAGCCCTGGGCTTCTCCCAAGACCCCAGCAGTAACCACAAAGGAACCTTGAATGATCTTGACAGATTCATTTTTGGTCACCAACATGTTCTTAAACACACAGCAGAAAAACATATTCAAAGGATGAAATAACCAGCAGCACTACAGAGCAGAAAGAGCTAAATTCTATGTTTTAAAAAGTTCCAACAGGGTCCACACTAACCCCTAATTAAGAGCCACTGACAATAAGCAGGTCAAACACAGCCATCACAGCTTCAGAGAAATGAAAGAACTTCTCCTAGTACAAAAAAATAAAAAATAAAAAAAATCCCCAGCCTAAAACCCAAGGTTACTTGAACTCTAATCAGTAAAGTTCCATGCTATAGGTCTTTAACTCACTGCTAGTTAGCTAATGAGGCATTGGCCAGGCAGTGATGGTGCACTCCTTTAATCCCAGTACTAGGGAGGTGGAGATAGGAATATAAGGTTGGTGGAGACAGGATCTTGTGCTATTCAGTCTGAAGATTCATAAAGACAGGATCCTCCTTTCAATCTGAGATTTCATAGAGGTAAGAATTCTTTAGTGGCTGCTCTGCTTCGCTGATCTTTCAGCTTTGACCCTCAAAAACATTATTCTTCAATTTTGCCTCCTGAGATCTTCTTAAAGCAACAATGGACCACCTTCTGTTTCCCAGTTCACTCAGTTTGTAATGAACTCTCTGAGAATTGGATGTTGTCTTCATTCCTCTTGGAGAGCTCAGGCCTCTGGAAAGGTAGAATGTATCAATCAGTTCCTAATGTGCCAGGGTACTCAGCCTGACTTGCCAGCAAAATTACCAGTATTCCTCCTTGAAGTCCATGATAGTTGGTGTTCAGCATCTGACCTAAGCACTTTGGAATGCTTTATAGGCACTTTTTCTAAATTCAGATCTGTTCTAGAATGACAAACCCAACATTTCAGCCAATTTTCCCCTAGGCTCAATCAATTCCAAAACCTATTTTAAAAAAAATGGTTGTAGAAACTACATGATATATGATAAATTGAAGCTAAACCGACTCCGTTATTAGCAAAACAGATTAGCATAAGCACTCTAGAATTTCCTTGGATATAAGTAAGCAAATAACAACTCTAGTTCATCCTGCTAAATTACCTGGGACCAATTTGATTTCCATTAGTTTTATCATCCATCTAGTTTTCATCTTTATTCTGTTTGTAGGACTAAACGATACCATTTGGCATAGTTAAACTCTTTCTAAATATCTGTAGTCGAAGTTGGAGAGATGACTTAGTGATTGTGACTGAGTCATGATCTTGAAGAGAAGCCCAACTCAGTCCTCAGCCCCTACATTCAGAGTCGTATACTCATTCTGTATCTCAAGAGGAATCTGACACTTCTGGCCTTTGTGGTCACATGTGCTTACATGCATATGCCTACATAAAAACACAAATGCATACACATGATTTTATGTTCATAAGGCTTTAAATGTCAAAACCCATGGAATTTCTCTTTTATTTCTAAAGTCTAGAAAATAATACCAATACTAATAATGTACTTATATAAAGCCATATGACTTCAGATATTCTTATGGCTATTAAAGGGGGCACTTGTGTAATTATCAAGGTTACATGATGTACATAAATTCCTGATAATTCCACTAATATTTCACTTGCTTTAAATGATCTAAAAATCAGATTCAAACTGTGATAGATACCACCATCTCTTTTGGCAAACATCTTTGGAATGGGATCTTCAGGTTTTCATGATGGAAATGGTTTGTATCTATTTTAATCGTAATGGTGATTTTATAATTCTTTGAACCCTGTGTACTTAATGGCTATCTTAATCTTGCCTCTTCTGTTTTATTATCTATCTACCCACAGTTGGTTCTAAAGTTACCCAACTCCCTCAACTTGGATCCTCAGTTATCCCATAAGGCCTAGAAGTCAGCAAGACTTAAGAAGGCCCTAGACACTTCTACATCCAATTTTAGCTGTAAGTAGCCTTATCAATTCAATGTCTATCTCCTAAATACTTTAAGGTCTCAACTCTTGATGGTATGTAGCTAACTAAATACCATCAAATACTAGCATGTTTCAAGTTATAATCAGCTGCTTGTAGAACCAGGACCTTCAACTGCTGGATTCAGAAGACCAATCACAGGAATGGTATCTGAGTCATTTCTCTAATCCTAAGATATGAAATCCTGAACTCCCCAGAAGGTCAAAAAATTACTGTCTAGTTTCAAGCTTTATGATAGCCTTGTTTCCTGTTTTTAGAATGGTCTAATCAATCATCTGGGCAGGAAAATGTTCTTCAGAGAAAACTTCTAGTTCTATACTTTAAAACTATTATAAAGCATACCTAAAGGGCAATTTCATATAGCACATGATCTAGAGATGGGACAGAAACTCTTAGAAGTGAAACCCACAGTTACAGATACCTAAGTTTGGGCAATGGTTTCAAAATTTAAAAAAATGCAAAGAGAAAAAGATGGCCCATTTGGCAAATGGTGCTAGGAAAGTCAGATATTTCAAAATACAGTCATGGTCCTAGGTATAACATTCTAAAAAGAACTCCAGGAGTTATTCTAGGAAATAACTCCAAGAACTGTATGGAGGTTCATTGAGAGGTATAAACTTTGGTTCTAGGAAATGTTGTTATGTTATTTTTTTTACAATTTTTTAATAATAAAGCTTATAAATAAAAAAGACTAAAATAGAACACTCTTATGACCAGTTTTATCATTTATGAATAAATACCCAAAGGACTATATATTCTACGTGGGCATAGATGTACACTGCTGCCTTTTGCATAATAACAAGAAAATGAAAACAACCTATATTCCCATCAACCTAATGTCAATCAGGTACATATAAAATATGAAACTGTTTTTGGACTGGAAAAATTAATTTAGGAAAATTACAAGAATATGTATATGTCTTAAAATCATTATATGAAAAAATGCTATATCAGATTCAGAAAAACAAATATTGAATGTTCTCCTTCATATGTCCATGCTTTTTTACGCATGTGTATTTATGTGGTAGTAAGCATAGATACTGGTCATGAAAGTAGAGAGGGGCCATTAGCGAGGGAAAGAAGGTTGAAGCAGAGGGGAAAGGAGGTTAACACAGCATAGGTGGCGTAAATGTGGAAAGGGAACTACTGGGGGTATCAGATACAAGTTAGGGGGTAGGAGAAAAATACCAAGGGAGGGGAATGAATGAAAATAAAATGTGTTTGAAATGCCAAAAAAAAAAAGATGAAATTCTCTTATGTAATTCCTTCTGAAATACTTTAGGTGATAAAATAATACATGTAAAAAGGGATTTCCTTTGCTCTTCTCAAGAGGGGGGAAGAAATCCTTTCTGAACCACAAATAGTATTATTTATGAAGAATGAAACAACACAAAAAAATTCTCAAGCTGTTCCAAGAACAGAAAAATAATTAAACAAAAACAAAAACAAAAAACAAACATTTACCAGAAAGGTCGGCACCCAAGCATCCAGGGCCATGACAAAGTGCCCTCTTTGGAAAGGACAGTCTAAGCCACACTTCTATGTCACTCCCTGTCATTCTCCCCAGGACTCCCCTAGACCTTGGAGTCACATATATGAATTTTTAGGATGGCCTCAATTATTATTTAAAGATGTAATATGTACCCCTGGCTTTGTTATTTTAGTTTTTTCTTGTCAAGAAAGAAAATGCATTGATCACTCTATTAACCACACAGAGACACCCAGGTTTCTCTGAAGCCAAATAACCATGCTAACTCTCCTGTCATTAGCACTTAGAAAGTCAGATCTGAAAATCTGGCACCTGAGTATCAACAATGGAACATTCCCCTTTTTCCACATTAGACATAAATCTTCTAGGGCCGTGCTCAACAATGAGCTAAGTCTTGATCTATAATTTGACAAAGAGAGAGGACAAAAATGAGACACCTCACCCCTACTTTAATTTTGATTTATGCAGTGAGAGTTTGAAAGTACCTTGTGGGTCAGAAGTGTGTGCTTGGATCACTGCTGAAATGTGCATTTCCATACAAAGAGACAAAGGAGTTAGTTCTTACTCCCAAGCCTTTTACTACTTAAATAAAGTTATTGGCTGCCTAATGAATGTTAGCTGCAGTGCTCCCTGTGGTCAGCCGGGCTGTTGTTTAATGAATTGCTTAATGTGCTTGATTACTGTTACAATGTTGAATGAAGAAAAGGCAAGAGAGATTTGAAAGATTCACTGGAGGATATGATGAAAATGAATTGGATCAATAGGAACTTTTTGCTCATCTCTGAACAGCACATTATGGGCTGTATTGTTGGAGTTGGAGGATAATGCAATTTTGTGGCTTGTTGTCTTTTTATAATTCACATATATAAATCTCCTTCGACAGTGAGTTTTAGGGCTGGCCTTCCTGGAGTTATAAATGATCCCCAGACTCTAGCCCCGGTTACTCACATCGACAGATAAATTAATTAGGAAAACTTTTATGCCAATTACTTTATGCCCTTGGCTTTCATATGTTTCTGAAGAGCAGCAGCTAATTAAAGATATGATTCATAATTACTGGTCGATTGAGTAGTTGAGTAATGGAATCAGGAACTTTTCCAAAGAAAATTATCCATCACATCCTTACTAATTGTTACATAATACATAAGGATGTGGAATTCAAATACAGAATCACTTGCTCTGAAAGGTCCCTTCAATTCTTTAAAAATTTTATAATTATAAGCATGATAGGAATTCTTGCAATACTAAAGCATATAAGTAAAGCTTTCATCCTTTCTTTTTAAGTGAATACTTTTACAAGTCTCAAATGATCTCAACGTTTAAAAAGGATCTTAAGGATTTTTTTAAAACTTTTTTGTAAGTGATGCCAAAGTACATTGTTCATTCTTCTAGTCCCACCTTTTACCCCTACTTAAGAGTAGGATTGCTAAAACCCAATGTCTAGGAATGGGAGGGGGGACTACTAAGGACCACCCACTGGCATGCATTGGATTAGGAAAGTTCCCAGGCTCAGAAAAGCTCTGAATGTTAATACTTGAGGAACACTGAAAGCCCCCAAAAGAGGCAGTTGTCAAAGTTTGTGTACATCCCAGATCTATCCTAGCTTAGGGTAATTGTGGGCCTTTGTATAAGGGAAACACAGGAACAGAAGGGAAGAGATTATCTCATACAGAGCAAATGTTTGTGAGGCAGGAGTGCCCAGCCATGAGCTGTGGCATGCCATTTGGACTGTCTCAGAAAATGTCCTTCTCCTTCTATCTTCTTTAAGATTGTCCTTCCTTCCATCATCTTTTTTTCTAATCTCTGAATTCAGCCCTAGGAACAACTAGGGTAGCCTATAAAGGCACAAAACACAAGGTGGGCAAGAGAAGACTGGGCCAAGAGTAACATGGGTTATGGGCCATTTCTCTCATCCAAGAGCTCAGTCTTCCTATAGAACCCCCAAGATCAGTTCCACCCACAACTCCCAAAGTGTCTGCCTAGACACACTGATTCAATAAGTAAAACACAAAAAGGAATGTTCTATTGTCTTCATCTGGTTAAGAAACATTTGATGCCAAGCATGTTCAATGCCAGAAACTGTGCAGGATTCTGGTGAGAGAGACAAGAGTATAATCACCACATCAAGTCTCTCCTAGTATCCCAACACAGCAGGATGAGAAGTACTCCAATGGCAAGCTGACAGGATTCAGGTGGAAAATAGGGGGAGCATCATTCCAAGCTGTAGTAACTTCTACAGATCTGCTGGTGAAACAGATTAACTAAATCTGACGAGATTTTGGTTACTAAAACAGCTTTAATTTTAGTTTGAATATTGTTGAAAACACATAGGCAGAAAGGCAAGTCATTTCATCATGAGGAGTTCAGTTGTGTTGAAAACTGAGGTCAGTCTAGGGAGGGGTCTAGGCTTGGTTCAATCTAGGGAAGAGATAGCAAGTTGCTCAAAAACAGAAGGCAAAGGTTCTGGCTAGTTTGAAGCCTCAGTCAACCAGAAGGTAGTTGTAAGCTAGAGAAAGAAGGCGAGAAGATGTGATGTGAACCACATGACAGGTACTGAAGATGATCTTAAATTGTACTCTCACAAGGAAAGAAGGTGCTGGCAGGCATCTGAACACATACTCTATGTGGGAATGTTCACATGTACTCTTTCTGAAAGAGGCAAGTATACAATATGCATTCAGCCTTAATTAGAACACTCAGGTTTTCCTTTCAGTGGGTCCTTGTTCTGCAAGTTGGTAAGAGTTCTTCAGGAGCAAAAAGCCGGGACCACGGGCTCATTTAACTGAAATCTCCATCACAAAGCTGTACTACTTAGAGAGTAAATATCTTGTGTCCCAAGGACTACTTCTTGAACAGAAGTATCTCTGTCTTCAGACTAGAGACTTGACTAAGTAGCTCCAATTGTGTTTGGGTCAGTTTCAAAGCATCAGACCTTTGTGGCAAGAGCAGTCAGCATAAAGTAGAAAAAAAGAGGAAAACAATACATGTATGAATGTATATCACCACTTGTTAGGATTTCCCAATGTCAGCAAATACACGGGAGATCTAGAGAGGCCAAGTGTGTGGGGCTTTTAGTTGTGGGTGTTTGGTTTTGCTTTGGATTTGTTTTTCTAAAGTCAGACCACCCCTTTCTTTTGGTGGCAATTTCAGAGGTTGCTCTGTTCGCAGTGCTACCCAAAAGGGCCCAAGAGGCACCTGTGTGCCCAGAAAGGCAAAGTCATCCACAACCAGTCATAGTCAAACATAACATAAGTAGAGCAAAAGTAGATAACCTAATTTCTTGTACAACTTCTCAGTAGTCTGCAAAGAAAATGCAATTCCATGACAATGGAAACTTCAGCAACAGAACCAAGACACAAGGCTTCTCACATTCTGGCTAAAGCCTTTGGGGGGAAAATGTTAAAGTGATTCAACTAAAAATTGCTGCCTAACTCCTCTACAAACTAAACGATTGAGCTGAAAAAGAGAAACATTGGTCAGTCTCCTGAATTAACACCCTTCTCTTCTTCTCCACCCCTTGAGCTGGCAAAAGCAGATGTCTAGACAACTTACAGATGGAATTTGTGGCTCCTTCACTCTCCCCCATGTAAAAGAGAGAAGTTCCTACCAGACTGCTCTCAGAACAGATCCCCAACTCTCCAGAGCTTGCAATCAAGGACAGAATGGATGTGATGAAAGCAGAGTAGGGAGGGCCAGTCTGTCAGCATTTAAGCCTGCGTCTTTTCTGCTCAGGGTAATAAACCAAACCTTATATGGAGGGGTGCTGAATAAAGCAGGACAGAAGGAAAGTCATGGTGTGGACATCTGCACACACCAGGTCTCTCCCCCAGTGGAGTCACCATCAGGGACCTTTCAAGTTACTGACCTCCACCTGGGTCAGATGCTGAATCAAACAAGAGTGTGATACTTGTCTCTCTGCTGTGCTTGTGAAGTCTCTGTGAGCAATAAAATGACTGCAACAGAGAATATTTTATGACTGTTTTCAGGGCATTTCTTCAAAAAAAATTAATGTAATATTTAGGTTTGGAAAAATTCTGTTTATGCATTTATTTTTTTTTAAAATTAGCACTCTCCATTGATGGTTCCTGAAAGCTCCTAATGCATTTGCAAGGCTCGGTGTAGTGACCACTCTCAGGAGTAATGATATTCCATGACTCTGTGCCAGGAGGGTAATTCACAGAGGAAGTCATACTGACAGCATAAGAACTGGCGTCGTTAACTCTGGACCTGTAACCTGTGTCAAAAGGACCTGACTGCAGGGCAGAGCCGCAGAAGCCTTCTCCCTTCTAGGCACTCATCTCACCTGAGCTCTAAAGATAGTTCACCCTTTCCTTTGTCAGACGCTGCGATGCAAGTGTTTCCAGTATCCATTGGAATGACTGCTTAGCACTCTCTTCTCTAAATAGTGCGCTGACTCAGAAAGCCTTGTGTACATGGATATTTTGAGCCAGACTCTCCCAGTGTGGAAACTCCTTAGGATTACATCAGGCTCTGGAGAAAGAACTCACTTCCAGGCCTGCAGAACAACATCAAGCACCTACTTTTAAATAACGAATAAATGAGTGATGAAAGCAGATTGTATATGCTCATCTTCCAAAATTTTATTCCCAACCTAACAGCCAAAATGGTACTCTTACACAAAGTCATGTGTTGTTCACTTCTCCCAGTGGATTGATGTTGCTAGGAACGTCACCAGGAATGCACTTAAAGGCTGTGAGGCACCACTGTTGCCCTTCAGTTTCTTTTTGATCCCATTTCCTACCGTCCCTCTCTCCCTCTCACCTCTCTCCTCATCTCACCTTCCTTTGGCCACACTTCCTTCTTCTGGTTCCTCAAACACCTACATATGGAGTCCTGCCCCAGGACCTCTGCAATGGCAAAGCCCTCTACTAGGAATGGGCTTCTCTCATGTCCATGTTGCTGGTTTCCTCACCTAATTTCATGTCATAGTTCAAATAGCTTTTTAATGAAACTCACTCTGACTTAAATTGCAGTTCACACTCAATCATCCTTGCTCAATTCTTTTTATCTTCTCCCAAGCTTCCGGTTTTCTTTTTTTTTTAATTTTGTAAAATGTATTTTACATACTAACCACAGATCCCCCTCTCATTCCTCCTCCTGATCCCCTACCACCTACCCCCCACCCTGACTCCTCATCCTCTCCTCCAACAGGGTAAGTTCTCCCATGGGGGGACAGCTAAGCCTGGTACACTCAGTTGAGGCAGGATCAAGCCCCTCCCCACTTTATCAGGGGTGAGCAAGTTATCTGACCATAGGTAATGGGATCCAGAAAGCTGGGCTCAGGTATCAGGGATAGATTCTCATTTTCAAAAGTACTAACATGATTATTTGCTGTTCATAATCTGTCCCTCTCTATTCCCTATCATTAGATTATGAGTTATCTTAGGGAAAATATCCTTTGATTCAGGCCTATATTTTCACTGATGTAACCCAAGAATTTCAAACAATGCTTGACACATAATGCTTTCTCAAAATCCAGTGAACACAGAAAAGGTCTCTTTAAGAAAGTAATTTGAGTAGTGCTCAATTGTGTATATATTACTCAACTATAAAAAACAATGACATCATGAATTTTGCAGGCAAATGGATAAAACTAGAAAATATTATCCTGAGTGAGGTAACCCAGACTGAGAAAGACACACGTGGAATGTACTCACTCATAAGTGGATACTAGATATAAAGCAAAGAATAATCAGACTACAACCCACAGCTCCAGAGAATCTAGGGAACAAGGAGGACCCTAAGAGGGATGCATGGATCACCTTGGGAAGGAGAAACAGATGAGACTCCATGAGAAAACTGGGGTGGGGCAGGCAATAGAGGGTAGGGCATGGAGGATAAGAACATATGGGAATGGGATGGTTGAGCTAGGTGAGGGACTGAGTGGGAGAGCAATGAAAGAGATCTTGATGGAGGGAGTCATTATGGGGTTAGGGAGAAACCTGGTGCTGGGGAAATTCCCAGGAATCCACAAAGACAACCCTAGATTAGACTACTTGAAACAGTGGAGAGGGTGCCTGAAATAGCCCTACCCTGGTAATCAGATTAGTGAATACCCTAACTGTAATTATAGAGCCTTCATCCAGTAAATGATGGAAGCAGACACAGAGATCCACAACCAAGCACCAGGCCGAGTTCCAGGAGTCCAGTTGAAGAGAGGGAAGAGGGATTATAAGAGCAAGGCAGGGGAGAAGTCAAGATCATGATGGGGAAATCTACAGAGACAATTGAACCAAGCTTATAAGGAACTCACAAACTTTAGACTGACAGCTGTGGAACCTGCATGTGACCACTAGGTTCTCTGTATATGGGAGACAGTTGTGTACCTTGGTCTCTTTGAGGAGCTCCTGGCAGTGGGATCAGGATCTATCCCTGGTGCATAAGCTGGCTTTCTGGATCTCATTACCTATGAGAGGACACCATGCTCAGTCTTGATGCAGCAGGGAAGGGCTTGGTCCTGCCTCAACTGAATGTACCAGGCTTTGCTAGCTCCCCATGGGAGCCCCTACCCTATTGGAGGAGGAAAGAGAGGGATGGGGGAGGGAGACTGGGGGGAAGCAGAAAGAGAGAAGGGAAGGGGATTTGTGATTAGTATGTAAAATGAATTTAAAAACTTACATAAAAACAAATTGAAAAAATAATTTGAGGGCTTAGGAGATGACTCAGTGGTTAAGGTACAGGTACTACTCTTGCTGAGGATCTAAATTTCATTGCCAGCATCTCTGCCAGGTGTTCCACAATCACCTATAACCTTAGCTGCATGGTATTCAACTCCTTCTGGCCTTTGCCAATACCTGCACTCATGTGAACATATAGCCCCATGTGTGTGTGTGTGTGTGTGTGTGTGTGTGTGTGTGTGTGTGTGTGTGTGTACATGTGTGGAAAACCAATTTTTTATTCTAATTATTTGCCTATCAACAAATAGTCTAAGTCCAAAGAATCAGAATTAGTCAGAAGTCCAGGCATATCTGTATCACACACACACCTGGTTTCTCTGGGAAGTACTAATTTCTAGAGAAATTACTTAAATTAATATTAGTATCTTGATTTATAATAACTTTAGAAAACCATAATTGTTCTGCTAGCATTCATTAATGATCACAAATCTCCCAGTTTATACCTTTTAATAGAGAAGTAAGAAGGTAAGTTTAATAGATACATTATAATTTTAAAGTATATTTAAAGCTAGACTTTCCTTTACAAATACATTATTTAATTGGTCATATTAGTTTCCTTTGTAAGCTGAATATGTTACTATGAAAATACTCTGAAAATTTGTTCTCAGGGACCTCTTATCAATGTTTCTTTTATATCTGCTATTTATTTGTTGGAAGCTCAAGGAGTCTATGAGGGTGAATAGTAAATAATAACCGAATCCTCAGCATGACTATCAGGATCACAGAATGATAAACAGCCTCAGATATTTACCAATAGAGCTCTAGGCCATATAAAATATGGGTCCTGAATTTGGGCAGAGAGATAACGAGCACTATCAGCTTGAGTATTGGTCCAAAGCAAATTTGTAGGGCAGAACTTGGTTTAACTCATGATCAAATTGAGGTAGCTTTCTACTTACAAGTCCATCTACATCTATACTGTAGATCTTAGGACAACTCATGGAAGAAAGAGCTTGGATCAATCAGATAGCCGTGTTTTAGAAAGCCAGCCATGATGAAGCACTACAGGGTATTTCTATGCAATGCCCCCACACCATACCCTGCCCTGTCCCCACCATGAGGAACACAGGGTTGAACTTGGAGAGCTGTGCAGAAGGCAGAGTTAAACTTAACCAAAGTGTACTATTCCTCTCAAGGTACAAGCAGAACACTAAAGCTGTAGCCAGAGGAGTTGAGAGACACAGGAAGAAAAGTACAAATTCCACTAGCTCAGGTCTTTCTCCCAAACTCACTGCTCAAACAAATCAGCTCTCATTACTTGATGAGGAAACTATGAAAGATAAAACACAGGAAGGCCTCTTCTTAGTTATCTGGAATTGTTAAAACATTGATTTGTCTAGTGTGTGAGAGAGAGAGCAAAAAAATGAACAACTTTAGCATGTATTCTTATTTTCTTGTCTCTTTCAAACCAGCGGACACTAATTTGGCTGTTGAATCTGACTTAAAATAACTGAGTCTAAATAAAATGCTTTCTAGCACCTTGTTGATACATGCATGTAACACTGTCCTCCTTCAGATTTCAAGTAACATATGTCTTCATCGCCATCTCTACCAACAAACCAATGCTCCTGAGCCATCTTGCTGCTTTTCTTGCCTGCTTCAAGAAGCCTTACATTCTGTGAGTTTCAGATGAAATATCTCATTTGTTGTCATTGTAAGAGATCGTTTAATATTCTGTGGGCACATGCCATATGTTTTGAAGGAAGATGATAAGTACTGTGTTGTCACTTGTTCTTGGCAAAATGTGAAATGGAGTGAAAACAAAGATACTTTCCATACATGAAGCTTTAAGAAAATATTGGGGAAAATATTGCAAACTGAATTACAATGTGCAACTTAGGGGTTTTATTGGTCAAGGAGGATGTTCACAGTTGTCTTCTACTGTTTGACAATAGATAACTCTTTGTATAGAACCTTGGCAACCATGGGGCTATGTCATATAATAATAAATCTAAGTTCTGCTCACTGTGTGAATGAGAACCTTTTTTTTTCTATATGTGATAAATTCAGCATCAGTTATCTTAAGTAAAACAAACCTACATGGAGTGAATTATGACAACATGACTCAAATTTTCTGCTGTGAGGTTAATGAATTAAATGCTTTAAAATAGTAGAGTTAATGTTTTGGGAAATAATAAAGAGCAAAACTAAGTGAAATGCAATGACAATATCAGTGATAGGAAATCACTGAGTTATCATGTACAGTAAATTGTTTACATTGTGACAATAAATGCATACAACTGTAAAGTACTCAGAATTTAAATTTTAAATATTGTCACTTACTAATTAAAAGGAAAGCCTTAATATGTGGTTGGGATGAAACCAATGTATAATTAAAACATTTTGGAAGTCGGACAGATAATATAAGTGCCCCGCATGTGTAGGCAGTGCTGCAACTATATAGGACTTTAATGCTAGGACAGTAAGAGCAAGTGCTGTCATTCAAAGGAAAACATAGTCAGATCTTAGAGGCCTAAGACCAACCTGAGTCATGTAGTTAATAACTGATAATATATCCAGCAGGCTACAAATTATATCCTTCAACAAATTATAACATAAACCAATAAAATAAAATAATGAAAGGCTTTGACCAAGGATGAAGCCCTCATCTTGGAAAACTGTTACAAGTACCAATAATGCCCAATCACCAAATATTTTAAGGTCCTGTGATTGATGCAGTTATGGGTTTCCCCACAAATGGAGCACTGCTTGACTTCATGGAGGTAAAATATTTGCCCTCACTTTTGTAGCTTTGAAATGGATTCACATCCAAGTAAATGTCCATCTCATTATGAAGTTGGCCTTAACTCATGAGAGACCATTCCTTAATTAAGATTATGTGTACCCAGAGAAGTTTTGGGGATGGAAGAATGCTCTGAAACAAGTATTCAAAGCTTGAATGCTGGTTGAGCATATCTTGTTTTTGACTGAGCCCTGAAAGCACACACCTTCTTCTCTGGGAAAAGTTTATGTGGTACACTTTCAAGGGATATGTGCTTACTATGTCAAGTTAATCTGCCCAAGGCAAATTTTGAGACCTTCCCAGGACTATATGGACCGCTGTTTTTGTTGTAGCAGGTGGTGTTATCAACATGCTGAGTTTTACAGCCTGGATGGCATTTCCATCATGGAGTCAGTTGTGCTAAGGTCTCAGGGCCTACTAACATTTGGGGGTCCCCTTACACTAAGGAAAAGAGCACTAATTTGTTGTCCAATGACAAAGGATCAGTCCTGAAAAGTGTATAAAAATAAAATTATATGGATTCAACAGGTTATATGTAGGAATACATATGCATATCTATAGAGATAGATAGATGAGAGAGAGAGAGAGAGAGAGAGAGAGAGAGAGAGAGAGAGAGACAGATGGATAAAAAAGGAGGCCATGGGTTTTAAGGAGATCAGGGAGAGATATATGAGAGGATTTGGAAGGCAGAAAGAGAAGGAAGAAATGTTTTAATTAAATTACCATCTCAAAAAACCCCACAAAATAGAACTTAAGAAAGGAAAGGAAGCAAACATATAGCAGTTATTCTTTTGGGCATTTGAGGGCAATATTAACTATCAAATTCTTAAGCAGAGATGGATTGGATATGAATTTATGCTGTGATTCCAGATGTTTTCAAGAGATATATTCAAAGGGAAAGAAATGAAACACACTGGAAAATGGCATTTGTCTGTGAAGATGGGATGTATACATCTGCTTTACAATGCAAAGCAGACAGACAGTTTGCAACGACAGAGGTTAAAGAAAGACTCAACTTCCAAAAAATAACATTCAAATAAGATTTAGCAAATAAAAATAAAGTGAAAAGGCAAATAAAAGAAATATAATCCTATCTATCACATATTTCCCCCTATTTCACTCACCCATGTCCCCCATCTCAATGCCTCCCATTTTTATGGACTATACTTTTTGTCAACTCACAAAGTCTAGTTAATGCTTCTCAAATGTGCATGGGTGTGGGCATTTAGTGGAATATGGGGAACCTACCAATGGCCATTCTCAATAGAGGATGGTCCTCCCTTTCCTCAGCAATTATCCACTGCTAATCATTCCTCAGTATGTTGTTGGGCTTAGAGATCATTTATCCCATTTATGACAGGATTTTAGCTGGCTCTATCATGTGTAAATCTTATGTGAGTAAATATAATTGCCACGAGCTTATGACTGTGTTAGCCTTTCATAGTACTCCTTCCACCTTCTGCCTTTCACATTCTTTTTATCTCCTCTTCCATAATGTTATTAGAGCCTTGGCAGTGTGTGGGGGGGTATCGTGGGGGGGGAGGGGAGGGGTTGGGGGGCTGGGGGGTGTCCTGGTTAGGTCTAAGCACACACTCTCTTATTCTCTGCACTTTAACCAGTGTTCCATGTCTCCATTGACTGCTCCAAAAAGAATCTTCTCTGATAAAGGCTGAGAACAGCCCAGGTATATGGTTATAAGCTTATAGGAAGCAATTTGACCACATGGTCATTTGACAAAATAACAACAGAGGCACATATACACAAGGAAAAATTACACAACTGTAAAGAACAATGAGATCATGAAATAAGAGGTAAATTGATAGAAATGGAAGTTCATATACTGAGAGGGGAACTCAGGGCCAGAAAGACAAGTGCCCTATGTTTGCTCTCATGTGTAGATCCTTGCTGCAAGTCTTTTGTTAGTGTATTTAACTTGGAACAAAAGTAAAAGCCAGGAAAGTAGAAGTCTTTGGGAAAAGTCACATTAAGGGACAGAATACAGTAGAATATAGCTAAAAAGGAGTGAGGTGGAACACTAGGTGTGGAAAGGCTGAAACATGGAGGATTGTAAGAGCATGGGGAAATGAAGGGGCAAAGAGGCAGACTAACCAAAAAGAAGTGGGTATGAAAAGCCATAGGGAAGCCACTATTTGACAACCCAAACTGAAACAAGACAACAAAACAGTTGAATGATAGTAGAGCATATTGAAAAAAAAAGAAGAGATGGGAATGTCTTAACCCTGTAATCACTTTACAGGGTTAAGCAGGAAAGATTATTGTAGGTAGAAGGGGGATGAAGAGGGAGTAGTTAGTGGGTTAACCAAAACTAAGCATGTATGAATATCCTTATGGAAACCCACTACTAAGTAATTTCAAAATGCAACTTCAAAAATAAATGAGAAAGAGTTACAAGGAAATTATTCTGTGTGGGTGAACACTGTTGCTTCTGGAAGACACAGGTTATTAAATGAAAGTCTCAGTAGAAAGTATGGGTTATCTTATAAGTTATTGATCAGGTAGGTTTCAGGGGTCTCCAAAACAACACAGGCTATTGCTATTGCTTTGATTATTCATAATAACTACATTTTAAGACCCTACTGCTGAAGGAACCACATTCTTCAGCTGCAGGACATAGAAAAAGTAATATTAAACCGCCTGGGAAGCTATCTCCCTGCTGGATAGTTTTCATTGTGCCAGAAAGGGTTATGCAAGCTACGGGGAGAAAAGGACATCAGTGTTCTTATCCAGATCTGGACACTACATACTGAATGTGCAAGGTATGCCTCTAAGTAAAATGGTTTGGGGTAATTTGCTAGATAGTTTTATGTCAAGTTGACATAAGCTAAAGTCATTTGGGAGGAGAGAACCTCAATTAAGAAAATTCCTCCTTAAGATTGGGCTGCAGGAAGCCTGTAGAACATTTTTATAATTAGTGATTGGTGGATGGAAGAGGGCTCAGTCCATTGTGGGTGGAGCCACTCCTGAGCTGGTGTTCCTGAGTTCTGTAAGAAAGCAGGCTGAGTAAGTCATGGGGAGCAAGCCAGTAAGCAGCACTCCTCCATGGCATCTGCATCAGGTCCTCCCTCCAGGTTCCTGCCCTGTTGGAGCTCATGTCCTGACTTCCTTCAGTGATGGACTATACTGTGGAAGTGTAATCCAAATAAACCCTTTCATGGCCAAGTTGATTTGGTCATGGTGTTTTTCATCATAGTAATAGTCACCCTAAGTAAGACACATAACTAACCACTTTCTTATTAGATTTGGGACCTTATCTACAAGAGTAAATTATTGATACTATAGCACTGGTCAAAAGCCAATGACTGGAAAAGTCATAGACCCTTAGGAAGAACACAGTATTGGTTTAACTTTTAAATTAATAATGGTTCTATCTGTAAACTAGACTTAAACATGATGGCTAGGAGACATAGTGGGCAATATAAACTAATTAAATATTAATAGTATAATTTTATAAGAAAAGATGATTCACAGGACTGGAGAGATAGCTCCATGTTTAAGAACACATGTTGCTCTTGCAGAGAATCTGAGTTTAATTCCTACACTGACATAGTAGCTACAACCATCAATTCCAGAGGATTTGATGCCCTTTTTTGATCTACATGGGCACTAAGCACACATGTGATACACATGCATACATGCAGGAAATGTACTCATACATAAAAACATAAAATAAATGAAACTTTTAACAATCAAAGTTCATTTGTATGTAGTGATATTTTATTTGTGCTGAGATGTGGTATTTTATTTGTATGTTAATAAATAAAGTTTGTCTGGAGATCAGAGGTCATAGTGAGCCATAAACTGGTGGTAACATACACCCTTAATCCAATCACATGGCAGGCAGAGTCTCTGTGTGTTCAAGGACACAGTCAAGCATGATGTTACATGCCTTTAATCCCAGTACCAACCATAGAGACCTGGAGGTCTGTATAGACAGGCAGTGACAAGGAAGTAATATGGCTGGGCTTAGAGCCAATGAGAAGGCAGAACAGGAAGGCAATAAAAGCACAGGTTGGACAGTAAGAAGCTCTCTCTTGGGAAGCTCCAGCGTGGTGTTAAGGCTAGTCAGTGTCTCTTCGCTATTTCTCTGATCTCTTTGGTTATTACACCTGTATTTGGCTCTGTGATTCTTATTTAATAAGACTATTTAGAAATTCATCTACATTTATGTAGTGATTTTTAAAAATATTTTATTTAGATGTAGAACAAATTGAAATTGAGAAAACAAGTCTAAGTTATTGTCATTATTCCTTTCTTGAAATATGCTTTACTCCAAATATCTTAGAAGCCAGCAAGATGTCTCAGTGGGTAGAAACACTTGCCACAAAACCTAGAAAACTAAATTTGATTCTCAGAACTCACACAAATATGAAAAGAGAGGAACAGTAAGAATGTATCAATTTTTCTAATAATTTTTTTAAATATAAGGGAACTGTCTCTACACAAACTATCCTCTAACATCCATGTCTGTGGCATGTAATCCCATCCTCATGAACACATTCAAAAATAATAGGTAAATTTTTTCAATAGCTTAGAAAACAGAGGGCCATATCATATATTTATTTCACAAAAGGTTTTGTTGAGTTATTAAATTGACAAGCTTGGAAGTTAGACATTTTTCTAATATATCATCCTCCTAATGATTTCCAAATAATATAGTTAAAAATCAAAATGTTAGTTATCCTGCACCTACTACATTATCCAGAAGCAGTTCCTGCACTGGAAAGCATTAGCTGAGCCACAGGAAAGTCACTGACTAGTCACAGACAAGCTCTTCACGAAGGACATACCCAAGTCACTTGTTCATTGTAACGTCCAGGAGGTCTAGGAAAAGTGCACGAGAGTAGACAACTGAGAAAGAGAGACTCATGCTTCAGATTGGCAACTCTTGAGCTGGTCTGCCCTGCATAGAACATGGGCATCCATGGGTCTCCATTTTGTCTGTTATTGTGTGTCTGCTCTATCTCCTCCACCACACCCCATGCCACAGGGAATGAATTAAAACACGGTCAGCAAATCTTCCAGTAAAGGGTCGACTAGGAAACAAAAGACTGTAGGTTTTACAGACTGTAAGTGACTTTTAAGGCATCTACTTTCTTGATTTTTTTCAAAATATTGGAATTTATTCTTAGTTCACAGATCAAACAAGTGGCTGGTTGACAAAGGGGCTGGACTCTGCATGGGCCAGGAATCAGACCCAGGCCTCCCATGAGGGAGATGATGAATTCTACCACTGAACCACCCATGCCATGGCCTTGAACCACCCATGCCATGGTCACTCAGGATGATTTTATGGTGATCCATGAATATTGAGGACAGGAAATGTTTCACATAATGAAAATGCTTCATAATGCTATGATTAGTCATAAATTCAAATCATTCCTCTACAGAATATGTTCAAATATCATCAGTGAATCCTGACAACAAAGAAAGGGGGAGTGACAAAATCATTAAAAATTTACTTCTACTCTCAAATGACTAAAAATTTTCAATTAATCAAACACTTGTTAAGACTTACATTTAAGATAACTCTTCCTATACAAAGAAACATGCTCCATGTGTACTTTTTCTCATCCTGATAAACATTATTTTTACAAAACCATATGCAAGATCAAGTTTATCTATATGATGAATATAGGAAGATCAACTCACCAGAGAATAAAAAGCACATTATGTCACTATTGGCAACATTCCCAAATTGAAAGGCAAAAGTCCACTCTAGTTTATGGTTTTATGCAGCAATGTAGATAGTTAAACCTATTATGAAAGATATGTACACTGACATTTTGGAACAAAAGTAAATAAAAGAGGATGCATTATAGCTAGTTATCCTGGTTAGCTGTTAATTTGACACAAGCTAGAGCTATCTGAGAACAGGACCCTCACTTGAGAAAATAGCTCCATCAGCTTGGCCTGTACACAAACCTATGGTGCATCTGTTGATTAATGACTGATGTGGGAGGCTCCAGCCTTTTGGAGTGGTACCATCCCTGGGCAGGTTGTCCTGGGTGCCATAAGAAAACAGATTGCCAGCAAGCAGCATTTCTCGACAGTTTCTGCTTCTGTTCCCGCTTCCAGGTTTCTACCTAGAGCCCCTGCTATGAATCTCCCTGGAAAGGGGAAGTAGAAGAGATCTCATGAGTGAACAGGGGAGGGTAGAGATGGGAACATGAGGGATCAGATTGGAGGGTGGATGGAAAGGGAGAGACCTGAAAGAGATGACTAGAAATGGGGGGTGGGGGGGGAGGCATTTTAGGATCAGTTAATCAGGTAGAAACCTGGTGCAAGGGAAACTCCCAGGAATCTACAAAGATGACCTCAGCGAAGACTCGTAACAATGATGGATGTGTAGCCTGAACTGGCCATCTCCTGGGACTGGGCCAGACTTCCAGTGGAGGGATTGGAATGCTGGCCCAGCCACACAACTTTTTACCTACAGTCTGTCCTGCCTAAGGATATGTGGGGGTGGGTAAGGGTGGCATGGAGATTGTGGGAGTGGCCAACTAATGAGTGGTCCAGCCTCAGACCCATACCACAAAAGTGAGTCTACCCCTGACACTGCCTTGAGTGCCAAGTCCCAGAGGCTGGAGGGCCCAGGGATCTTGGATAGAACCAAACACAGTTGGAGGGAAAAAAAGAGCAATCTAATGATTCCTAATGATATTCTGCTATACTCATAGATTGGTGGATATTCCAATTTTTACCAGAAAGGCTTCATCTAGCAACTGATGGAAACAGATGCAGGGACCCATAGCCAAACATTGGGCCCATCTGGGGGAATCCTGCTGAAGAGAAGGAGATTTCAGGGAAGTGTTGAAAGAGTCAGTGGCCTCACATCTTCTTTTTCCCTTCCTTTGTTATTCCTTAGTGAAGTAAGAATAATAACTACAAGTGTACACATGAATATGCTACTATTTAGGTGCAGGTTAGCATTAAGATAGGAATTCACCTGAGTATAAGCCTGAGGTCCTAGCTGTTCCCCATAAAGTCAAGGAGAGTATAATGGTCTAAAGCCTAGGATTAGTATATGACACTTTTCTCTGTCACAAAGGAAGCTTCTCTGTGAATCCCAGACTAGTGTCATATTCTAGGTAAAGACTAAAATACAACCCATTATGAATCATATACAGTGGTCTAAAGCAATGGTTCAGCAGTTAAGAGGCACTGGCTGCTCTTCCAGAGGACCTTGGTTAGAACTCAGAAGACTTTTGACATCATTCTGTAACTCTAGCGCCAGGGAGTAATTCAGTGACCTCTTCAAGCCTCTGAGGGCATTGTATTGCATGTAATACATATATGCAGGCAAAACACCCATACAAACAACATTTTTAAAAAAAAAAGAAAAAGAAAAAATAATCAAATGCATCCGGGCTGTTGAGGGTCTAGTACAGATTTTAGCCAAAAAGAAGAGGGATAATAAAACTTGCAGGATTAGAGGATAGAAATCATCATAAATTTAATACTACCACTACCACCACCTCTCTCTCTCTCTCTCTCTCTCTCTCTCTCTCTCTCTCTCTCTCTCTCTCTCTCTCTCTCTCTGTGTGTGTGTGTGTGTGTGTGTGTGTAATAAAACAAGTAAAGGACCATGAGAAAAGAAAATACCTTAAAGGACAGAAAAGGGAAAGAAAAGTGATTAATCCATGTGTCATGAAAGCAAGATTCGGTTTGGTGATTTGTGAGGACGATGGCCAATAAGAGGTGCAGGAGAATGGGAGAAGACAGTGAAGAATGGAGGAATACAATCAAAGTACATACGGCAGAGTATAATGAAGCCCATCGTTTTGCATGTTAACTTTTAAAAGTACTTAAACATTGCTTTGTGTTACGCATCTTAAGGTTCAGTTTTCCCTAAATTTATAAAATCAAACTATTATACAGACAATAAATGCTACAGGAAGAAGAAAATCTTCAGAGCCATTTAGCCAGGAATTGTACCAAAATTCATTAAAAGCTGCACGCACACTTAGACATACACTATGTTCCCTGGTGAGCTCTGCTGTCTTAGCTGCTCTCTAACTGAGAATGGCATGGAGCTTTGAAATAACACACAACCCAATGACACACCTCCTCCAACAAGGCCACACGGTCTAGTCCTTCACAAGGAATTCCAACTGGCAATCAAGCATTTAAATGGATAAGCCTATGGGGGCATTCTACCATCTCTTTCTCTTTTCTGTTGTTTGTTTTGCAAGTGTATATGAATCAGATGTTTGTACACGTGTGAATTCTTCTTTACTTAATGTGTGGTACAAGTGATTTTGTCTGTAAGTGGAGGCCAGAGGTTGATATAAGCATCTTCTTCCTTATATATTAAGGCAGAGTTTCTCTGAACTTTAACTTTCTGATTCACCTGTCTAGCTAGCCAGCTTGCTCCAGGAAGTTTCTGGTGGGACACCATGCCCTTCAGGCACTTGCCTGGGTATTAAATATCTGCACTCCAGTCCTCATATATACACAGAGCAAGCATTTTACCTGAAGAGCTATCCTTCTACTCCCAGTTTTCTCTCTTTCTTTCTTTTTAAAGACTTAGTTCTCTATTTTTTATTTATGTGTGTTTGTATAACTATATACTATGTATTTGCCAGTGCTCATACAGGCCATAAAGGCCATCAGATTCCTTGGAGCTGGAGCTACTTACTCAGGATTGTAAAAGTTATAGGGTATTTAGAAGCCTCCTGATATGGGTGCTGGGAACGAAACCCTAGTCCTTTGAAAGATCAGCAAGCACTCAAACTCAGATATCTCCCTAATGCCCAGCTTTCTCTTCTGACATCTGCAGGTTCTGGACACATATAGTATACACAAACATATATGTAGGCAAAACACACACATACATATGATAAAAATGAAATGTTAAAAATTCTTTTCAAATGTATACCCCTTAAAACCAAATACTACTGTTCTGTTTTTCCTTTCAGTAATTTATTATTATTTAAAACAATTTTTAAATTTAAATATATTTTGATCATAGTTTTCCTTTCACTCAAATCCTTCTAGATCTCCCTCTCTATACCCACACAACTTTAAGTTAGTTCTCAAAACAAACAAATAAACAAATAAATTCCCTAGAATCAAAATAAAAAAAATACAACAACATCTCTCCCAACAACAACAACAAAATATTGTAGCCAAACAAAAGCACACAAAAAGCCGTGGAGTCCATTATATGTTGGTCAACTACCCTGAACATGAGGTCCATCATGGAGTGGTTGATATACCCACTTGAGTGCAGATAGCTAGTTTTCTGGTTCCCAGCAGGTATAAATGACAATTCAGTTGTTAACATTGACCCTACTGGCTAGGTTTTCATTCATTTGTTCTATAAAAAATATAACACTGTTCTTTAAAAAAAAAAGTAGCAATAAAATGACTCCTACTGACATTTTGCTATACTCTGTCTTGCTCAGCCTTCATCAGAGAAGCTTCCTCCTGCAGCAGATGGGAACAAATATAGAGACTCACAGCCAGTCATTATGAAGAGAATGAGAGATGATAGAACACTCTGCCTAACTGGGATGTCTCCCTCAAATTTCTCCCCTTAAGAATGTAAGAGCCACCACAACCAGCTACTCACAACTCCAGGGAGGCTACCTAGAAAACAGAACCCCAAGAAAGACACAGGGATTGCCCAATGACAGAGAAATGGATGAGATCTACATGAACAACATGAATGTGAGTGGGGGTAACGAAGGGAAAGAGTGCTTGGGAAAGCGGGAGATCCCAGCTGGATCAAGAACAGAGAGGGAGAACAAGGAATAAAAGACTATGATAAATGAAGACCACAAGAGAATAGGAAGAAGCAAAGTGCTAGAGAGGTTCACAGAAATCTACAAAGATACTCCCACAATAGACTACTGGCAATGGTTGAGAGATAGCCTGAAATGACCTACTCTGGTGATAGGATGGCCAAACACCCTAATTGTCATGCTAGAAACCCCATCCAAGGACTGAGGGAACCAGATGCAGAGATCCACAGCCAGGCCCCAGGTGGAGCTCCAGGAGTCCAATTGATGAGAAATAGGAGGGTTTGTATGAGCAAGAATTGTTGAAACCAAGGTTGGAATAAACACAGGGACAAATAGTCAAACAAATGGAAACACATGATCTATGAACCAATAGCTGAGGAGCCCCCAACTGGATCAGGCCCTCTGAATAGGTGAGACAGTTGATTAGCTTGATCTGTTTGGGAGGAATCCAGGCAGTGGGACCAGGACCTGTCCTCAGTACATGAGTTGGCTGTTTGAAACCTGGGGCTTATACAAGGACACTTGGCTCAGCCTGGGAGGAGGGGACTGGACCTGCCTGGACTGAATCTACCAGGTTGAACTCAATCCTCAGGGGAGTCTTTGCCCTGGAGAAGATGGGAAATGGGGGTGGGGGGGGGCGGAAGGGGGGAAAACAAGGGAATCTGTGACTGATATGTAAAATTAAATTAAACTATAAAATAATAAATAAAATAAAAAAACAAGAATGTAAGAGCCAGAGGGAATGGAGGACACCGAGAAAATGAGGCCCTCTATATATGTACTTCCAGTTTGGCATTTTTAGGTGATTCCTAAGTGTGTAAAGAAGTAGTCCTCTGATTCTTAGGCCTTCTCTTAGACTCTTTCCTTCTGTTGATTTGTCTTGTTCAACTGCAATGTATTAATTTTTTATCTTATTGTGTTTTATGTTCTTATTTTAAGAAAGGTATACCTCTTATTCTCTAGACTCAAAAGTCCTCTCCAGAATCAATGGGAGTGGGAGGGCAGGAAACACAGAGCATATAGAAAGTATGGGTTGAAGCTAATGCAGGAAATATTCATCTGGAGAAGAAGCTACTTAGAGTAAGACTAAAACTTGCAGGAAAATCACTTATGAGACATAGTTACAGAAACAAACTGCTTATGCAAATTCAACCATAGAGTGGAAGGATCAGAGCTGATAGGCTGTTCCCAGGATAAATTCCATGCCTCTTCTAATGGACTCCACTACAAAACACATCGGATGCTCTCAGCAGACAGATTTGCTTCAGGGACTCCTGTTTACCTTGATGCATTGATTATTAGAAACTCAAAGATAAATTATACTGTTCAATCTGAATTCAATTCATTTTCAACTAAGATACTTTAGTACAGTTTACCCTTTGTCCTTTCATTATTTCTTTATTCTTTTAAATATTTATAAACCACAGGAAAAGTGCAAGTACAATACAGAGAAGAAGAAGAGGAGGAGCATTTTTTTCTGTGAGCTATTTCTAAGGTTTGCAATGTGATTCCCCACCACCTCTGAAGATTTTAGAGTAATTTTTTCAAAGACATTCTCCTGCACAACCTCAATAAAGCCATCAAAATCAGGAAGTTATGTTGATACATTAGCATCATAAAACCCACACACTTCCCTCAAATTTCACCACTTGTTCCTATAATGTCATTAGTGACAAAAAGATAATCCAAGTCACTGTTACCTTGGATGTTGTCTGTCTCATTTCCCACATCCTCAGATGCTCCTCATTTTTTGCTTGTCTTGCATGACCTTGGCATTGAACAATAAAAACCAGTTTTTGTAATATCCCTGACTTCAGTTTATCTCATGTTTCTTTATTATTACAGTTAGGAATTTTGCATATTTATCTGAAAAGTGTTGCAGTATTTTTTCCTTGTGCTTATTGTCTCATATTTGACTTTAAACTGCTTCAACATTTATATTGTTATTTTTTTATCATTTGATTAAGATACGGTTAATGAAGTTTCTCTGCTGTAAAGGTCTTCCTTTTCTCTTTATATTTAGTAATTGTTTAGGAGGAAACCCAGGCAGACTGGGTGACTATTCCATTGCTTACTAGGCTTTCACCCGCTGATATTTAGCAGCCATTGCTGTTTAAATAATGGTGATTTTCTTAACCATGCTCCCTCACTGGTAGCCAGGCAAAGTGTCCGCTTTTCACCACTGATATGTAATCTGTGTACCTGGAACATTTGTCCTTTTGAGATTCGGATTATGCCAGGTTTGGACAGAACTCTGCAAGCTGGCTTCTGCTGTGCTTCCTTTGCTCTGACCTCCAGTGTCCACTATGTTCTCTGAACACTCCTCCATTTCTGGAACAAGAACTTCAAAGGCTATCATTTGCTTCATTCTTAGGAAATCTGGTTCCCTCTAGAAAAGAATTGTGCTGAAGGAACTAAAGATCTAGGGCTGGAGATCGCTCAGTGGTCAAGAGCACTTGCTGCCCTTTCAAAGGACCTAGTTTAAGTTCCCAGCACTCATATATCAGCACACAATTGTCTCTCACTTCAATTCTAGGGTATCTGATGTCCTTTTCTGGCTTCTGCAAGCACCAGGCACTGATGTGATACACACACATGCATGCAGGAAAATATTTATAGCTATAAAATAAAATAAATATGTCTAAACAAGAAAAAGAAACTATAGACCCAGGAACTACATGTATTATTGAGGTATTATTGCTGCCAGACCCTGATATGAAAGTCTAACCCCACCACAGAGTGGATTGGTTACTTTTCTTGTATCAGCGACCAAATAGCTAAGAAAAGAAACTTAAGGAAGGTGAAGTCATGGGATGAGAGCACAGCACTGCATGGTGGGGGAGAAAAAGCATGGACAAGACCACTGGCTGCACCTTCGGCAGTAACAAGACTGCAATAAATGCTGGCGTTCCTCTTACTTCTTCCTCTTTATACAACCAGGGAGCTCACCCCATGCAATGATGCCAATCACATTTAGGGTGGGTCCTCCCTCTACAGTTGTATCTATTTAAAATCACTCTCACAGATGTAAACAGGGGTTTGTTTCTTAGGGATTCTAAATCCAGGCAAGCTGTCATTGAAGATTAGCCATCCAATGGTTGGTCCCAGCATTCCCCTCTGCATACATTAAACATCTTCTTCAATAAGTAGAAATTTACAACATATTCTATCTATTATGCTTGTTACCCAATCTTCCCTGTATCTAAACTCTTCCCAGAGGATCTAGCATTTCACCCTGTGCCACTATCATTCACCCACAGGGACTTCTTTTGTCAATGAATGCAATGCTAACAAGGTCCCACATGCTGCTTCCACTGTGCCCACCAACTCCCATTAGTAGATGCCCATCTTAGTCAACACTGGTTAATATTTCTGGTGTCAAATTCTTCAAGAAGGAAAGGTAGGAAATCAGAAAGCTAGGAAGAAAAATTCTCCGTAAATGTTTACTGGAATTATATCTTGAGGCTGTGTTCTCATTTTACTAATGGCATTATATATGGATCTCTCATAATCTTCTTTGTAGCCCATTCGAAGGGCATAAACAATATAAAATGATGCAAACAAAATTTCAGTTGGAAGACTTCAAGAATACTTCTGAGTAGTAGGAAAGTAGAGTGCTCATCAAATCTGCATGTTGAGACCTCTCAGAACATAAAAGTGTGCTTTCAGAGACATGCTCTCCTTCACAAAAACCAAGGCAGATGAAAGGAATGGCCCCAGGAATGTTAGTGGCACTTTGATTGCACATCTCTTCCTACTCACAATGCCTGAATGTACTACTTGTGTGATCTTGAGCATTTACCTAGCATTTCTTTGAGCTGATTTCATCATCCACGAAAGGCAAAGTCTTGCTTCCTTGTCACCATCACAGGAATGTCATCATGATTTTTGTGAAGTATACACTATTTTGAATTTCTCAGTAACTGCCAATATATTCTCCATCTAAGATCAGGAAAAAACATATCACCACAAGTTCACGATGGGGAGCTGCCCTGTGGGGCCCTCTCTGGATTTAGTGTTAAAGAAAGAAACAATTTCTCCAGCTCCATGGCATGGTGCCACAGCTGGAGAGAACCTACCCCTGGATCAAAAGGGAAAGCACGCAGGCTTTGAGTGGGCATGAAGCTGGCAGCTGATGAAGTCCAGTAAGCGAGAGCAAACCCAAGTTCAGGAAGCAGGTGTGTTATTGAAGGAAATAAAGCCTGGATCTAGGCAACAAGAACTGTCTACTAGATAAAAACCACGAACAATAGTAGTCAGCAGCCTGCCCCTGCCTTCCTAACCCACAACTTACTTTAGATTTTCAAAAATTACAAAGCTATTTACTGCAGCATTATTTATGATGGCAAAAAAAAAAAAGAAAAACCAGGAAAGTAGAAGAAAACTGAATACTAAAAAAATAAGATAAGGGTAGTTTTTTTTTTTTTAAATTACAGATTGAAAAACAAATGAACGAACAAAACCCAAAAAGAACCACATGAAGAAACAGGTGTGCAGATTCATTTATTTACCATTAACCTAGACCTTGAAAAGATTTGAGAAACAGAAGAAGCTGAACAAACATACTTTGCTTGAATTTTGTTTTTTAGTTTGAATATGTAGATATTTTTCATTAAATAACATAGTGTTAACATGTATGGATTTTATTACTATGAATTAAAAATGCAGAATTTAGTAACAGCTGTCACAACAGCCATTCAAAAACCATGGGATGAACAAAGATTGTTAATTTCATTAAAAGATTTCTGAACTTTTAAAAAGATGAAACACAGATCTTCTGCCAGAGAGAAATTTTTGTAAGTAAAATTATTTTGAATTTGAAGAAAAAGGTAGGGGATACATTTTCACCAGTTATTTAAACTAGAGAGTTATACTGTTTTGACTGCCATCGAATAGAGGAGCAAGAATTTAAACTCCCTAAGGAAAAAAAAATGTTATATAATGAGGAGCTGTGTGAATTGTCATCAGAATACGTTATGTCCATCCATGGCCAGTGTTTTGTAATTCTGTCAGTTCACTTTCACTGTTGCTGTGAAGAGCAAAGAAAGATATAATATAAAAAATGATTTAATAACTACATAAATGTGAGAAATTTATCATTTGCATTAAGAATTATTTTTATCCAAATATTTTGAAACCTGGCATGAATACTTGAGGCTCCCAATACACTACAACTAAACTACAGAATAAATATGTTGCAAATAAACTCGGATACAAAGAGAATCATCCAGTCCCCTGACTAGCTGTGTGGTATGTGAGACCCTGCAGGCAAGAAAGAAATGATTGTCTGATCAGAGGCTACACAATGATATTCATAGCTATTCAACAGTATATACAGCACATCCTCAGAGAAACATAATCACGCAGTGTTAAATTCAGAGCACAAACTTACAGGGAATAAGAAATTTCAGTAGAAAATAAATGATATCCACATTGGGGCATCTTTGACCATAACTTTGGAAGATGGAGGGTTAAAGTGCCTTCGGATGTCACTTGTACCCATATATTGTGACTGTCTAATTCATGGTTTTGAGAGCCACTACTTGCAAACTTCCTAGCACCTGGGGACATTCTCTGCCATTAATTTGGGGGTAGGAGTCCCTTTGCAATAACTAGGAAATGTAGGGGAAGAATTAATGGCAGGGTAGAGCCTTTACTCAGTAGACAATAGCAGCGTGTATGAGTAGGAGACAATTAATTGCAGCATTGGTCTCTGTTCTTAAATTCCCAGGTCTAAGCACAGAAACACATGTTCACTGGAGAGTCACCGAAAACAGTAAAAGTAAGGTTCCAAAAACTCATTCCTAACTAAAGCATGTCCACTTCGCAATGGAACAAAAAAAACCTCTGTAAATGAGCTTATGTGTATCCAGATTCCTCAAAGAGAGCAGAATAACATTTTCCTGTTCAAAATCAAGGATTTAATGTGATTCTGAACATCTTTGATTTTCTCTTCAAGAAACTCTCACACTGCATAGGACCTGTAGGTTTAGTAATTGAAAAGATATTGAGCTTCCTACAAACAAAATTCACTGTTCTCAAAGACAGATTTCAGAGACCCACATAAAGATTTTTCATTTGTTTATGTAACAAGAACTACTGCATGTGGCTGCTTTTATAAGGGGAAGTCAGCTAACTCAGTATCCTATAATTACTTCTTAGGTTGTACTGTGTTACTGACCTATCCTGGAAGCTACACCTATGCTATGACCAAGTAAGAGATACTGGCTTGCAAAACCTGAATAAGGAAATATAGGACACATCAAGATGGAGTCTGTCTTTGTGTCTCTGCCTTACTCCTATTCAAACAGGAAATAGGATGCCTCCAATTCCACTGATTACCAGTTTCAGTATCAATTTATCAAGACAATGATAGGTTCCATACAATGTCGCTCTAATGTTATTTTCCCAACAGAAGTAGAAGCTGATCTATATATCCCAGAGCAATTGTACAAGAGCACATTTTATTTGCCAGCTCACTCTTTGAGCCTTGCTGGTCTGATGCTTACTTTTCTGTAATTGAGATTTTACCCAAAGAATTCCAATGGAATGTTTAAAACTCAGTTTTCCTGTAATCTCTCAGAATCTGGTTTTATTTATATTCAACTTACATAATGTCTCTTGTGAGTAAAGCAGATCTACTCTCAAGAGTAAACTTCCCCAAGAAACTCAGGACAGAGATATCTTCAAGTGACTTGATAGAGGCTTTTCATGGCTTTCAGGTAAAAAGGGCACACCCTTGTCAGTGTATATTCACCATCAGAATGAAACACTTGAGCTTTTCAAAATGTCACTAAAAATAAAACTATTTTATTTTTATTAGTAGACTCTCAGTTTTCAAATAAGCTATGTGCTAATTTAACAGCACAATAGGCTATATTCCAATGTCATACTGAAGGGGCAGAGAGATTCATTCAAAAGAGACACCATATATAAAAATTTGCTTCTCAAAATAATGGGAAAATACTCAGTTTACAAAGTTAGATTAGATTATAAATTCAGGTTCTGTTACTTTATTGGTTCCTATCTTAAGCTTCTGTTTCTTAAAGTGCATGTGGTTGAACTTAGCTCTCAGGGTTACTAGATTTTTTTTTAAAGTTAGATATACAAAATTGTTTTGTAAATGGTTAAGCAATATGCCTTTCTCTTTTATGAATATGATTGTACTACTAAAAATTAGAAATTAAAGTTATGAAGTAATAAAATGGGAAGGATAGAGTTTTTCTTGATGATTCTCTTGTTTTAATGTGCTTCATTCTATAAATGAGATGAAGTCTTATTCTGTTTAACAATCATTTACTGAACTTCTCTATGAACCAGGATGTCTACTGAAGTTGGAGAAACAGTTGATTAACAAGAATGCCTGAAGGAGTTAAGATCCAGGTCAAGGAAGTATCTGTCCAAAGTTTAAAAATTTGAGGTTTAAACTCTAGAAAAAAGGATCAATAAATTTCTCATCTCCTGAGTCTTTGCCCAGGGCTCAACTTTCATTGTCTCTGTGCCCAGGTTTTCTCATCTGCCTCAAATCATAGGAAGTTTTTAAAAGTCCTTTTAACACTTTAAAAATCCCAGTGTTCTAAAGCTCCAAACCAGAGTTCTCCACCAAATCCCTCCCCTCAGAGCTCACAGGAACTCAGTGGAAGAGAAGGCAGGAGTTGAGAAGACAGAGGGGAAAGAGGACCCCAAAATAAGGCCTTATAAAAACAACTGAGCATAGCATGTTCTCACTTATAAGTGGATATAAACTATAAAGAAAAAAAATCATGCTATGGACCACAGACCCGGAAAGGCTAAGTAACAAAGCAGTGGGCTTAAGAGGTGGGAGTGGGTGAGTGGGTGGGGGACACAAGGATCTGCCTGGGAAGGGAAAATAGAATATATTTCACCAGTGGACTCAGGGATGGGTCGAGTTGGGAATAGGAGGGATCAGGTGGAGGAGGAGAAAAATGAGAAATTACTGGAATTGGGGGGAGGGGCATTTCGGGGACAAGGTGGAAACCTAGTGCCGTGGAAACTACGTGGAATCTATAAGAGCAACCATAGCAAAGACTGCTGGTAATGGCAGACAGCCAGCCTCAAGTGGCCATCTTCTGTAAGCAGGCAAGGTCACAAGTGTTGGGATGAGGACACCAACCCAGCTACAAAACCTTCTACCTACAATTTATCCTGCTTGCATAGTGTTCTAGGACCAGAGCCTAGCAGAACTGTCATCAGACAATTCAACCAGCAATTGATGGGAGCAGATGCAGGGATTCCACAGCCAAACATTAGGCAGAGATCGGGGAGTCCTGCAGAGGAGAGAAGGAAGGATCAGAGGAACCAGAGGGGAAAGGGACACCAGGAGAACAAGACCCACAGAATTAACTGACTGAGACTCATGGGGGCTTGAAGAGATCAGGGAGCCAATAGGACTCTGACCTGGGTCTTCTGCATATATGTTATGATTGAGTAACTTGCTGTTTTTGTGATATTCCTAACAGGGGAAGCAAGAGCTATCTGTAACTCTTTTGCCTGCTCATGGGACCCTGCCCCTCCTACTGGCTTGCCTCGTCTAGCCTTGATGTCATCATATGGGCTGGGTTTTATTGTAGGTTGTTGTGCTGTGTTTGGTTTATGTCCCTAGGAGGCCTGCTCTTGTCTGAGGTGGGGAAACTGCAGTATATAATATATACTGCAATGTAATAGATGAGAGAAGAATAAAAATTTAAATTAAAAAAATCTGAGCAAAGCTCACATGAACTCACAAGACAGTATGTACAGGGCCTGCACACGTCTGCACCAGGTTTTCTGCATACATACTACAGTTTTCAGTTTAGTACTTTTAATGGGACTCTTGAATGTGTGAAGGAATGGGCTTCTTCTTATGCCTTTTCTTGGGGCTTTTTTATTTTTCTGTTGGGTTTTCATGTCTAACTTCAATAGGATGGTTTCTGTTTTATCTTATGGTATTTTATTTTGTTATGTTTAGTTGTTAGCTCCTAGATGGCTGTTTTGTATGAGAGGCAGGTGTATGATGTATGCATGTGTATATCTCATACATATGTGTATATATAATATATATTATATATATATGAGTGTCATGTCTATATATATGAGAGAGAGATAAAGAGATGAGTGTGTGTAAGTGTGCCTATACACAAATGGGGAGGTTTTCCCTGAAGTGCCAGTTAAGTTCTAATTTTTATTTCCTTCCTTTACAACCACTAGAATTTGAAGGTGGGAAGGGGTTAAATTTTGTGAATGGCTTCTGAAAGAATTAAAAGTGTTTAGAAACCAGTGTTCCCCTAAAGGAATGCCACTTTTTGCCTTAGATTAGTCAGGCCCATTGCGTACTACAAACAAGGCGGGCTGTTCATTAGAGGAGCTGGAGTGTTGTCTTTCCCTGCTGAGTCCTTCGTTTATCTAGGCTGCTCTTTCATAAACCAGAGATGTAAAACACTCTTATCTTGGCCCCCTATAGTGTCCTTCCTCTTCCCAGGCATGGACACCACCTCTTCTTTTTAGTCACATTCAGTTTTTGGAAGGCACTTGTATTCCTCTTTGCTCGCACATACACTTCCCCCAATGCTGGTGTGCTTTCCCTCCTCTGGTTTATGGAGTGTATTTTTAATCCCCAGCAAAATGAATCTGCCATGCTTTCCAAACTTACCCAGGTAGGCTCCCCCTGAGCATGTGACTTTGTCAATACTGTTACTACAGCATGCTCCATGCAGTATCATAATTGCATTTGTGCATGACTGAGTTGTCCATTCAGTCACCCACTCACTTGACAATCATTTATTGATTAGTCACTTTGTGCCAATCATTCACACTGATACCAAGTACTAAAAGAAAGGTCCTTGCTTTTGAGGAGCTTACAATGTGATTACAGATCTATGACCGCTAACACAGAGGGCATACACTGGGTAAACTGCAGCCTCAAGCTTAATATTAAAGTTAGAAAACCCAGAGAAACTCAAAAGTAGACTACTGTCACCTGTGCATGAGAGAAATTTTGAAATAGTTAAGTGATTCAAACCTCTTACCACACCCCACAACTATATATTCAGTGCCTCTAGTACCAAATCTATAGGTCTATAGTTAAATGCATCTGTGCTCATTCTTTGCCCCTCCCTCCTCCATCTATTTGCTTCTGTATTTTCTGCACATTAATGATACCCCATATACCTAGTTTCTCCAATAGAAAATACAATGTTACAATAGATTCCTCCCACTTACATCTAGTTGCTCATGATAACTATTACATACAAGCGATTCTTCTCTGTGTCACATAAAATGACTTAATTGTGGTCACAACTATTCAGCTCAATGGATTACTAGATTACCACAAACAGCCTCTCTCTCTCTCTCTCTCTCTCTCTCTCTCTCTCTCTCTCTCTCTCTCCCCTTTCTCTCTCTCATACATGTATATAATGTTCTTTTATCAAATACACCCTGAATCATATACCTCTCCATGCTTTTCTATCCCAACTTCATATATTTTTTTCGGCCCACTTAATCCACTTACTGCTGCTACCATGTGTATGGGAGTCTTAGTTGGGTTGTTATTGCTGTGAAGAAACACTATGACTATGGCAACTCTTATAAGGAAAATATTTAATTGAAGTGGCAGCTTACAGTATCAGAAGTTCAGCCTATTATCATGGCAAGGAGCATGGCAGCAGGCACACAGATGTGGTACTAGAGAAGTAACTAAAAGTGATATGTCTTATAGGCAACAAGAAATCTGTCACACTGTGGGAAGCTTAAGCAAAAGAGACCTCAAAACCCGCCCACACAGTGACACACTTCCTCCAACAAGGCCACACCTCCTAATAGCACCACTCCCTTTGGGGGCTATTTTCTTTCAAATCACCACATTGGGTATGGACAACCTACAAAGGGCAGCATTCCTGAAGAAAACTGAATCTTCTTCCCTTAACAGCCATCAGTTACCAATGGTTCTTCTGCTGTGTGGGATTTCATGAGACCTCCTGCATCCATGCTGGAACACTGGCTAGCTTGACTTTGTACACTTCTTGTATATTCAGTCACAGATACTGTGAATTCAAGTATACAATGACCCTGTCACATCCAGAAAAGACTATTTTATAACTCTTCCACAGACACACAATTGGTCAAATTGCAGAAAATAGACTGGTGAGTGCTCAGCCCTAAATAGAATGTCTTTATCACGCCTGCCCAGCAAGTTCAGTGACTTAATGCTATTTTCCCCCTTTATGTCACCATACACTTGGGAAGAAAGAAGTTCTTTTCGAAGATGTTTATCAAAGATCATGTTGTTCAAATGCTAAAAATATTTCAGTTGCTTCTCATCACATTTAGAATAATTTCTCATGCAATACTCTAGACCCCCATTATCTAACCCCTCCAGACTTAACCTTCACTTTTGAATTAAACTTGGGTCTCTATCTTCCAGCCATATGGAACTGTTTTGATTCTCTCCATAAAAAAATTGTGGCTTCACTTTGGTGTGACTTTGGCCTTGGTTATAAATTTCACTTAATTTCAAGTCCATTTAAAGTTCAAGTCTACCAGAGAGGCTTTACATCCTCTTTGGGAATGCATATTTATATATGTTCATGTTTATGTCTATCATGCTTTTAAAAAAATACCTATCATAATGGTAAGTTTAATTTTCTATCTTTAAGCTGGTTTATGTTCTTTTCCTTTCCTCTTTGACTTTTTGTTCTGTACTGAATTGAAACATTCCATCCTAGAGGGGGACAATTGAAAGTCAAGAAATAAACTCCAGAAATAAACACACACAAATACACATACACCTTAGAAGTCTTAGGGAAGTCCTGAAACTTAGAAAAATTAGAAGGCCCTCCCTAAGGTTGTATAGCAATATTAGATTCTTGAGAGAGGAGGTTTTTCAACCATAAAGCTGTTTATAAGTCATGGAAGGAGAATATAACTCCAGTATACAACTTTTGTGAGTTAGCACCCATGCTGGATAGAATGGGCTTTTTATTGATGTTGCTACCTCTGAGTTTTTCATGCTTCTGTAAGTAACCTAATAAACTCACTGGTTTACTAAGCTAGATGTGTGTGGAATTACTTCTTGATCTCTTGTCATCACCCCATTTGAAGTGAATATATTTGCTCATGTCACACACTATCCAGACTTTCTGTCACCTCTTTTTTTCTTAATTCCAACACCATGTACATGTTAGATATTCACTAAGTGTATATTTAGTAAGTGAATGAAAGAGCATGAAGGAACAAATGCTATACAGGTAGAAAAATGTGATACACAAAATTCTCAGCTGGTTAATTCTCACCTATACTGATACTTGCACTATCTAATTGATTTAACTTCAGAAGCAAATAATATCCCTAATTTCACCCTAAGGTAAAAGTTAATAGTAAATACAGTATTAGGAAGTATAAGTAAAACTGTAAAAATATTTAAATAACAATAGATTTTATCAAATATAAATTAAACAAAATTATTTCTTAACTCCTGGTTTGTAAGGAATACCTTTGTAGTGAGTGAGTTCTGTATCAGGAAGCAGAAAAACTTTCTGCAAAGGATCACATGTAGTGCTATCACACAGGCTTCTCTGTTTTAAAAGAAACAATTGAAACTATGAAAACATTCTTGGTCAAAAATAGATCATTTCTCAGTATGGATGGGGAAGCGATTTGCTGTGGATATCACTCTATATAAATAAAACACTGATGGCCAGTGACCAGACAGGAAGTAAAGGCAGGACAAGGAGAGAGGAGAATTGGGGAAATAGGAAGAAGGAGGGGGCGACACTGCAGCCACCACCAGGACAAGCAACATGTAAAGACGCCAGTAAGCCACCAGCCACATGGCAAGGTAGATTTATAAAAATGCGTTAATTTAAGATATAAAAACAGTTAGCAAGAAGCCTGCCATGGCCATACAGTTTGTAAGTAATATAAGCGTCTGAGTGATTATTTTATACATGGATTGTGGGACTGCGGGGTTTGGTGAAACCTCGAGAGAAGCTCTGCAGCAACAGGAACTCATAAAGCCCCACCATACCTGTGGAACTATATGAATGGGTGATATGAAGACTAGAATAGAGAGGAAGTATGGCAGGGAAAGCTAAAGACATTTCCACAGTGACAAGTTGAAACCTACTACTTTAAAAGCTTTTGTGTATGAGTGTATGCATGGATGTGTGTGTGTGTGTGTGTGTGTGTGTGTGTGTGTGTGTGTGTGTGTGCATTACAGGACCTAGAATAGAGGCCACTCCTAGCAGAAGATCAGGTAGGGTGCCCACAGATTTTTTCTCCACTCTCTCTGTTCTCTCAGACACAATCCTCAAAGCCACCCCTACTGCCACAAAAAAAAAAAACACTAGCTGTAGCCTCCTTTTCCCACTGTCCATGCCTCCTGTGGATCTCACTGACCATCCTAGCAGCCTCCTCTTACCCTAGCCTCCAATATTCCCAAGTATTCCCCTTGAACTTACCAACTAAGCATGCCAGTTAAACACGGAACACACAGTGAACACACACTCTAAAAATCTGGAAAGGAAACAAGCCAAGGAACAAAACACCCACCCAACAAAGACAAACCTGGAAATCGGCCCCTAAATGTATGATCACTGCAAAACCAGATTCATGGATGCCAGTATAAGAACATAATCAATAACAGCCAGGACAATGTGTTTCCACCTGAGCCTGGTTGTGATAATACATATAGCCCTAAATATCTCAACATAGCTGAAAAACAAATAAAAGACCTTAAAACCAACTACATGAAGATAATAAACACCCTTAAAGAGGAAATGAATAAATCCCTAGAGAAACCCAGAAAAACACAAACAGACAAGTGGAGGAAATGAATAAATCCCTCAGTGAAAGCCAAGGGGAGGGGGGGAACAGTTGAAGTAAATAAATAAAACAGTTCAAGACCTGAATATGGAAAAAGAAGCAATAAAGAAAATACAAAGTCAGGGAATTCTAGAAATGGTGAATTTAGGAATGTGATCAAGAATTACAGAATCAAGCTTGACCAACAGAATAAAAGAGATGGAAGGGGGGATCTCAGGCATCAAAGACACAGTAGATGGAATGGACACTTCAATCAATGAAAACTGTAAATTTAAAAAACTCCTGACACAAAACATCCAGGAAATCTGGGGGCAACGTGAAAAGACCAAACCTAAGAAGAATAGAAAAAGAAGAAAGTGAAGAATCCCAGATGAAAGGTCCTGAAAATATTTTCAACAAAATCATAGAATATGTTCCTAACCTAAAGAAGGAGATTCCTATTAGGTACAAGAAACATATAGAACACCAAATAGATCCAACCAGAACTTGCCACATAATAATCGAAATACTAAACATATAGAACAAGAACAAAAACAACAAAGAATATTAAAAGCTGCAATGTATATCAAAGATAGACATTACCTCAGGTGAAGGGTTAGAAACAGATAAGGCAAGCAAATGGAACTAAGAAGCAATCTGGTATAGCTATCCTAATTCAAACCAAAACTAATCAAAAGAGATGGGGAAGGACACTAGATATTCATCAAAGCAAAAATTCACCAAGGTGACATTTCAATTATTAACATCTACACCCCAAACACCCACTTTTGTAAAAGAAACACGGCTATAGTTCAAATCACATATTGACTTTCACACACTAATAGTTAGAAACTTTAATATATCAATCTTGCCAATGGACAGAATGTATAGAAAAAAAGCTAAATAGAGAATGCTGGAACTAACAGACCTTATAAACCAAATAGACCTAACAAATATTTACAGAATATTTCATGCAATCACAAAAGAATATGTCTTCTTCTTAGCACCTCACAGAACTTCTCCAAAACTGACCATGTACTTGGTCACAAAGCAAGTCTCAACAGATACAAAAAAATTGAAATAACTCACTGGATCTTATCAGAACACCACAGATTAAACCTGGTTTTCAACAACAGAAAACCTACAAACTTATGGAAACTGAAAATTCTCCTCTGAATGATTGCTGGGTCAAGGAAGAAATAAGAGAGAAAGAAAGAAAGAAGGAAGGAAGGAAGGAAGGAAGGAAGGAAGGAAGGAAGGAAGGAAGGAAGGAAGGAAGGAAAGGAAGGAAGGAAGGAAGAAAGAAAGAGAGGGAGGGAGGGAGGGAAGGAGGGAGGAAAGAAGGAAGGAAAGGAGGGAAGGAGAGAGGGATGGAGGGACAGAGGGACGGAGGGAGGAAGGAAGGAAGAAGGAAAGAAAGAAATTAAAGACTTCCTAGAATTCAATGAAAATGAATGTAAAACATACCCAAACTTATGGAACACAATGAAAGCTGTGTTAAGAGGAAAGTTCAGAGCACTAACTTTGTTAAGAGGAAGCTCTAGAACAAAAAAAGTAAAATCAAGAGGAGCAGATGGCAATATGTAATCAAACTCAGAGCTGGAATCAATAAAATACAAAGAGAACATGTGAAAAAGAATCTATGAAACAACGGTTTGGTTCATTGAGAAAGCCAACAAGATAGACAAACCATTATCCTATCTAAAAGACACAGAAAGAAAGAATATCCAAATTAACAAAATCAGAAATGAAAAGGGGAACATAACCATAGACACCAAGGAAATCCAAAGAATCATTAGGTCATACTTTAAATACCTTCAGTACTCTACAAAATTGAAAAATCTTAAAGAACGGACAATTTTCTCTATAGATATTACTTACCAATGTTAAATCAGAATCAAATAAACAATTTAAATTGAACTATAACCTCCAAGGAAATAGAAGCAGTCATTAAAATCTCTAGCCAAAAATAAAATCTCAGGGCCCTATGGTTTTGGTGCAGAATTCTATCAGACTTTTGAAGAAGAGCTATGGCAAACATTCCTCAAATTATTCCACCAAGTAGAAACAGGAAGAACATTATTAAATACTCATTCATTTTATGAGGCAACAATTACCTTGATCTAAATCACATAAGACTCAATAAAGACAGAGAATTACAGACCATTTTCACTTACGAACATAAATGCAAGAATACCCAAACAAAATACTTGCCAACTTAATACAAGAATACATCAAAAAGATTATTGGCTGTGATCAAGTAGGCTTCCTCTCAGAGATGCAGAGAGAGTTTAACACACAAAAAGCAGTAAATGTAATCCACCATATGAATAAACCAAAAAACCCAACCAACAAACCAAAAACACATGATCATCTCATTAGATGCCAAAAAAAGCCTTTGACAAAAATCCAATACCTCTTCATGATAAAAGTAGTGGAGATATTGGGATACAAGGGACAGACCTAAAGCTAATAAAGGTAATTTACAGAAAGCCAATAGCCAACATCAAACTAAACGGAGAGAAACTCAAAGTAATTCCACTAAAATCAAGAACAAGACAAGGCTATCCACTCTCTCCATATCTATTCAATATAGTAATTGAAGTTCTAGCTAGAGCAATGAGACAACTAAATGAGATCAAGGGTATACAAATTGGAAAGGAATAAGTCAAAGTATCATCTTATTCAGGTAATATGATAGTATGTATAAGTGATCCTAAAAATTCTAGCTGGAACTTCTAAAGCTGTTAAACACTTTCATCCAAAAGCCTGGATATGAGATTTAAAAAATAATCAGTAGTTCTCTTACATAAATATGACAAATGGATTGAAAAAGAAATCATGGAAACAGCACCATTCACAATAGCCTCAAATAATATAAAATATCTTGAAATACCCCTAGCCAAACAAGTGAAACACCTGTAGGATAAAAACTTCATTGTTAAAGAAAGGAATTAAAGAAGATATCGGAACATTCAAAGATCTTACATGTTCATGGATAGGTAGGATTAACATAGTAAAAATAGCAATCCTACAAAAAACAGTCTACAGATTCAATGTGATCCCCATCCAAATTCCAACACAATTGTTCACAGATCTGGAAAGGAGAATTCTCAACTATATATGGAAAAAAATCAGGATAGCTAAAACAATCCTGAACAATAAAGGAACTGCTGGAGGTATCACCATCCCTGGTTTTAAGCTGTACTACAGAACTGTAATAATAGGAACCACATACTGTTGGCATAAAATAAGACCTGGTGATCAATGGAATTGAATTGAAGACCCAGACATAAATACACAGACCTATGGACACTTGATTTTTTTTTATAAAGTATCCATAAATACACACTGAGGCAAAAAAGCATCTTCAACAAAGGGAGCTAGTCAAACCGGATGTCTACATGTAGAACAATGTTAATAGATTTATATTTATCACCCTGAACAAAACTCAAGTCCAAGTTATTCAAAGACCTCAACATAAAAACAGATACTCTGAACCTGATAGAAGAGAAATTAAGTAATTGCTTTGACTGCATTGGCACAGGAGATAATTTCTATAACAGAACACGGATAGTGCAGATTCTAAGATTAACAATTAATAAATGGGATGTCATGAAACTGAACAGCTGCTGTAAGGAGAAGGACACTGCCAATCAGACAAAGCAGCAGCCTACAGAATGGAAAAGATTTTACTAACTCCATATCTGATAGCGGACTACTATCTAAAGTATATAAAGAACTCAAGAAATTAGATATTAAAAAAACAAATAAACCAATTTAAAAATGAGATATAGATCTAAGAAGAGAATTCTCAATAGAGGAATCTCAAATGGCTGAGAAACACTTAAGAAAATGTTCAACATCCTTAGAATCAGGGAAATGTAAATCAAAATGACTTTGAGATTCTATCTTCTCCTGTCAGAAGCTAAAATGAAAAATACAAGTGACAGCTCATGATGGCTGGGATGTGGAGCAAGGGGAACACTCCTCCATTACTTGTGGGAGTGCAAACTTGTACAGGCACTATGGAAACAAATATTGCAGTTCCTCAGAAAATTGAAAATAGATCTACTTCCACTATATATGTCCAGTTATATTATTCTTGGACACATACCCAAAGGATGCTCCATACTACAACATATACATTTGCTCAATTATATTCATTGTGACTTTATTCATAATATCCAGAAACTGGAAAAAAAAACCTAGATGTCTGTCAACAGAAGAATGGATAAAAAATAAAGTGGTACATATTGTGGTACACAATGGAATATTATGCAGTTAGTAAAAAGAAAAACATGTTTGAATCTTAGATGGTACTTTAATTTTAAAAAAAAGAGAGCCAGATATTGGAGTAAAAGCTGAAAGGTCCGAAAAAGCAGAGCAAGCCACAACTACCACCTATTACCTCACCAACTCCACAAATCCTCTGACTGAAATCCTCTGAGTCTTCACACAAAAGGGTCTCGGCTGAACTGCCTTAGTTCCTGTTTCCTCGTGCCTTATAGACCTTTCTCCACCCTGCCATCACTTCCTGGGATTATTGGCATGTGTGCTTCCTAGTACTGGGATTAAAGATATATGCCACCACTGCCTGGCTCAATTTCCAGTGTGGCCTTGAACTCACAGAGATCCAGAGGGATCTCTGCCTCCTGAATGATAGGTTTAAGGGTGTGTGCCACCACTGTCTGGCCTCTATGCCCAATCTAGTGGCTGGCTCTATCCTCTGATCCTCAAACAAGCTTTATTATGGTACAAATATATCACCACAAAGACATCATGAAATTTGCACACAAATGAATAGAATTAGAAAAAAAATTCATCTTGAGTGAGGTTATGCAGATCTCAAAAGACAAATATGGTATGTATTCACTTATAAGTGGATATTGACTGCTAAGTAAAAGATAACCAAGCTACAATCCACAGACCCTAAGAGGTTAAGTAAAGAAGAGGGCTCTAGAGGAGATGTATAGATTTCTCTGGGAAAGAGAAATCAAATAGATTTTGAGGATGGAATGGGAGCAGGGGCAGATGGGAATGGGAGGGATGGGGGAGGATGGGGGGCTTATGGAGGGAGAGAGTGAAGAGAGAGACAGTTGGAATCAGGAGGACCCTTAAGGAAACCTATTGCAGTGGAAATTTCTGGGAATCTATGAAGATGACCCTAGTGAGGACTGCCTAGTAATGGAGGATATGGAGTCTGAACTGATCATCTTTTGTAGCCAGGCAAGGCCTGCAATGTTGTGCCAAGGTTGTATTGGATCAAGTTGTTGGCTGAAGATGTCCCGTATAGATTCCCATACAAATATGCTGATGCTAGGACTGTCACTATCATAAAACTGAGATTTGGGATCCATTTCTGAGGAATCCAAACACAGAGAGGTTGGGCTGATGCCTGCATTGAGTCTTCACCCCTATGTTGTAGTCTATTTGGTACAGGAAGATATTCTGTAGGCTACCAAAAGAGAAACACAAACACCAATCCAGTCACCAAACCCTTGACCTACAATCTTTCCCACCTGCACTTTGTACAGGGGCAATCCCAATCATGGCACAGAGCTTGTAGGAGTGGCCAATCAATGTTTCATTTAAGTTGAGGCCCATGCAACAAGAGGGAGCCCATGTCCTAGATTGCCTGGATGGTCAGTAACTGGAGAAAGGATAGCCCAGAGACCTAGTGTAGAACCAAACATAACCAGCACAAAGAAAGAAAGAAGGAGAGAGAGGGGGGGAGGGAGGGAGAGAGGGAGGAGGAAGGAGGGGAAGGAGGGAGGGAGAGAGGGAGGGAGGGAAGAGCCAAACAAAACAAAATAAAATTAAAACAATAAAATGATTTCTAATGATATTCTGCTATACATATAGACTGGATGCCTGTCCAGTCATCATCAGAAATATATGACTGTGCTTCTTCCTAAGTCGTGCTAACTCTACCCTCTTTAGTGAAGCTCCTGTTTTCTAACAGAAAATCAAAAAACATACTGTTAAAGCAGATTTACTGTTCTGTGATTTAGAGGCTGATGCTCTCTTCCCAATAGATTAATATATCCTAACTTAGCACAAATAAATTCATTGTGCATTAAGTTACACAAAAAAGAAAAGAAAGGAAAACACAAAAGAAAAAAATGCCAAACAATACCAAAACCAAGTGAACCAGATTCTGGGTTCTGACTCTGTCAGAAATCATCTTGTGGACATGAAGTTTTCTATTCCCCCTTTTCACCCCAACCAAGAAAACCTCACTACCCTGACTTCATGAGGTACTGACAACATTTCACACTTTGGGATTAAGGTAGAAATTCCATTCCTCTTGGGCCTAGTCTTGAGCCCCACTGCAGACAATTGTGATTATGGTATTTGGAAGTGACTGTGAGGAATAATGACAATCCACACTGAAAGTGACAGAAAGCAAAGCGATTTGTGGCTAGAATGCTGAATTAAAAATTTGGTTGTAGATTAGTTCCTGGGAAGGCTATTGTCAACAAAGAGATATGAATGGTTGAATTATCAAGGAGACAGAGAAACTAGAATCAATTAAATGAAGAAACAGAATCTGACTTTCCAGCCTGTCCATCCAGCATGACCACATTAAAACAGGAGTCAGGTATAAATCAGCTTCTAAAGTCACCAGTGAACAAAAATACACAGACGGGTGATTTATAGGTGTGCCACCAACTAGAAGAACTGGAGGTTTTAGAACAACTGGACAGAGGAAACACAAGAGACCTTACAGGGCTGGGTTGTTTTGTTTATATGTGGAGGTATAATAACATGGAAACAAATCCTAGAAAATGAAGAACATACCATACTTTTCTCCAAGTGATGAATTGTGCCTCTGTCACACACACACACACACACACACACACACACACACACACACACACACACACACACACAGAGCCATTTAGGGAGAACCATTTGTGTCAAATGATGAACATCAGTGTCAAGAATGCAAGGTCCATGAAACAGGTAGGGGTTATATGGACAAAGGTTTCCATGAATGAACTGAGCAAATGTGATGATGCTTCAGGAAAACTTTAGTCTCTGACAAGAATCAACTGTGGCTTCAATTAAATGGGATCCCAGCTGAGATGGGCACACATTTGAGCTAACCATTCTATTCCAGGAATCACAGCAATGTCTCTTATAAGACAAGTCTGCCTCAAGGGGAGACAGGGTAGCACCGAATCGGAAGCAAGTCTGTGATCTTCAGTTATGCCACCAATAAGGGAAAGAGAAGAGTGTGGGAGTCTTTATTCTGTCTCTGACTCCAGGACCCTCCTCCTATGTTACCCTGTCATTTTCCCCTAGTGCTCTTTTTTCAAGAACTAATGCGATGAAATCACTACCCATCCATAGAAATATCTTAATAATTATAGGAATTTATTGGTTGGGGGGTTAACTCACAATACAGGAAATAGGGATTGAGACACGGTCCAGTGCTATTTTCCAGAGAGCTCTGCCTTGATCCACACTAGCATCCAAGATCATGAGGTAGCAAAGAGAGGGCCAGCATGTATGCAATCCCAGGTCTTGGGTCCCCATCCAGGCCATGCCCCAGGGGAGGCAGGCGCCTAGCAGTTACCGGCTGCTTCACTAGAGGTGGTGCTTCAGGATAAGGCACAGACAACCACCCTTACAGAGAATCTTTTAATTTTCCTCAAATAGAAAAAAATCACTGGTTTTCACCCTCTCCATTCCCATGTCCCCAAATGAGACTGAATTCCTGAACACCTCCACTGCTGCTTCTAGTGTCTACTCTTGTTTTCCGTCTTCTTTCAGGTAAAAGAGATCAAAATAATTGTGAATGTTCACACTCATTTTTAAGTTGGCCCATATAGCTTAGAGATATTGTATACAATACACTTGTACATTTAGGGAAAAGCTGAAGTGGAAAGTATTTAAGATGGTTAAAATGCAATTGACACATTTTATTTTATTTTTTGTTTTGTTTTTTATTGAATAACTCTGAAGAGGCAGAGAGACTGCAGGAATAGATGAAGAGAAGGCAGTATCAAAAGGACCTTCCATCCCTGAGCTCACAGAACCCTTTATAACCTACTTCTTAAAACTCAAATTTTATTTATTTCTATTTGTTGGTATATATGTGGTACATATGCATATATGTGGGCATATGCAAATCATGACATGTGCACACAAAGATTAGGAGACAACCTGTATGTGTCCATTTTTACTATCACTTGCTTTATAGAAGTTTCCTCAAGGGTTAAAATCTTCCACTCTAGAAGGATGCTTATTATGACACAGGATGTTAAAATCAGGTTGGGGATGTGAGGAGGTGGTGAAATAATGGTATGTTCTAAGGGGAGGTTGAACATTCCATCATACAAGGATGGTTTTAAGTTCAGGAAACAATTCAAAAGCTTCATGAAGTTAATGAAACTGATCAGATTTACTAAGTCCCTCCCTCCCAAGGGAAGTACCAGTAAGTACCTTGGAGAGATACTTACAGAGCAGTTCAATGACATAGAAGAGGCATATCAGCCAAACTGTCTGTAAAATGAGAGACCAGCCAAAATATTTGGAAGTAGAGAGACTAGCTGAGCTACCAGAAGCAGGCTTGGACCAACTGAGCCACCTGGAAAGGACATTCTCCAACTTATCATACAGTGCAATCCAGGTTTTCATCTTTCATGAGCTATCACCTATGCTGGAGTAGACTTTGCTGATGCAGCTGTCTTTGAGCTGTAAGCAACCCCTATGTTAATATGCTTGTAAGTAACCCCAATAAAACACATTGGTTCACCAAGTTGTAGTCAATATATTAGTTCCTTATCTAGAGTGAGTAGACATTTCTTCATGTCTCCTCAGAATGATGGCACACAACACTACCATGTAGGTACCAGGGATGGAAGTCATATCATCAGACTTAGCAACGAGGCCCTTTATCTCCTGAGCCATTTTGCCAGCCCACTATTTTACATTATCTTCTAGAGAGGTCCCTAGACTGTCTCTCTTTGTACTGGAGATAGGGGACATGTCTCTTTAAGAACAATACTCAATATGAAGGTCATATGCAATAGCAACTTTGATCACAATGAAGAAAAGGTAGACACATATCAGGCTGCACCCAAGTGAAGATAGTTGCAAGAACTATGTTTCACAGCCACCACTCACAGAATATTCAGTTCCATAACCATTGGGCACATGATTTCACTGGAAATTGATAATCACAATCACTAATTTTAAATGTTAGTATGTTTTAAGAAGCATTTAATATGTTATGCTCCTTAAATAACAAGATGCTAAAACACAAATTATGAAAGGAACTGATAGACATACTCAAAATAAGTATATACAGAAAAAATTATGTATTCTTTCACAAATGCTATAAGGCACAGCTACTTAACTTTCGTATAAAATTTTCATAGTAAAATAGTAAGAAAGTTGCAGTATATGGGCTTTACAAATATAGATGTTCAAAAGCAATTTTCAATTTTTCATAACTTCATTTTAATACATATATTTCCTCAAATTACCCAGGAGAGCTTCCTGTACTGCATGTTAGGCACATTCAAAGTTTAAATGCAAAGTTCACACATTTTGAGTCCAGTTCATGGGAGAAAAAAGGAACAGGTCTTTTCAAATTGCTTCTTTTAGCAATAAAGCATGCATTTTTAAAAAACTTCTCCTAACCGTGTCTGTTTATCATGTGCCTGCCCATAGTGCCCCACAAAAATTGAGTTTGGGCCAATTACAACAACCTCAATATGATTCCAGGCTAAGAGAGGATGGTGTTTTAATGCAAGCTGAGGGCAATCACGGCTATTCTATACTATAAGCTTAAAGATTCAGTCACTCCTTTGGTATTTCTAACTATCTCTAGAGGACAATCCATCATCAAGAGGGATCACTTATTCTATTTCTCTATTCTGCTTTCCTCTCCTTCCCCTTATTGCCCACTCACCAGCACTCCCTGAATCTCAGCAGGAAATTTTTCTTATAGAATCTACAGCATCACACACAAAAGAAAAGTAGGAAAGAGACAATCTTCCAATCAGCCATCAGTCCAGAATCTCTACACATACATGCTCATATGCATTCACATGAAAAAGATTCCAACATACACATCATAATTTAATCTTTTCTGATACTTAAACAAAGAACATGAGTGACATAATCTTTGCTAACCAGGATCCTCTTTCTTTTGCTGAGGAATCAAGAGTAGTCAAGTGAATAGCCTTGCATAGAGCAAGGGCAGGCAGGCAATGTAGCACATTAGACAAAGCACTGTCAAGTACCCCAGCTATTAGAGATAGCAGTCCCTCAGTGATCAGACCAATGGACACATTCTTCTCTCAGCAGTCACCGACAGACAGGCTAGCATCCTCTCACTATATATTTTTAAATGATGTAAAGTAAAAAGAAAAGTCATGCAAAAGACAGGGGTTTAAACTTACTGATTTGGGGTGCAGTGGAGCATTCCTTCCATGCCAACACTCAGGAGGAAGCAACAGGCAGATCTCTGTGAATTCCAGACCAGTCAGAGATACATAGTGAGAACTTGTCCCAACAGAAAGAGAGAAGCAGGGGGCGAGGAGAGACTAAAATGTACTTAGGAACATTAATTGTAAGAGTGTGGATACCCTGTATATCTTTTAATAACAACCGTTTCAAAAGTACTTCATAATGCTACGAATGTGGGAACTGGTTATATGATCATGCTAGTGTGATATGAGAATATGAAGACAAATTCCAGAATATACCAGTAACATTTGTTTAACATTCTGTCTCTAATACCACACACCTATTTACCTTTGAGATTTAAATTACTATTAGGAACATTAAATATTAAAAAGAACTCTACAGATATGTGGGACAAAGAGAAGCAACCTTCCAATGCTTTCTTTTGAAGCATTAACCAGCATAACACCTTCTGGTTATCTGCACAATGTCATACAATTTTAAACATAGGCAATCTGGGAAAACTTAGATCACCCGAGCAATTTCATTCTCCCTTAGGAGGGGCTGAGAAAACAAACTTCCTAGTCCTTGTGGGGATTGTCTCCACGCTCTTGAAGAACGACCTCAGCTTTGACCTGTATCCAGCCTTACCAGATCCACCTCCGCAGCTTTATTTTATTTCTATTATTTGCTTGTTTCTTTGTTTTCAATCAGGGTCTCATTATGTAGCCCAAGCTGTTTTCAAACCCAAGAACCTCCTCTCTCAGCTTCCTGGGTGCTGAGATAAAAGGTACATGCCACCATGCCCAGATCCTGTAGAACCTTCATTTTTCTGTTTTCCTTAGTGAATAATACACCATAGGATAAATTTGGGACAGGACAAAGTTAAGGCATTTGGGGCCACAGGTCTTTCATCATAAAATGAAAAATACACACAAAGACTTCATTTTCATAAGGTAGTAAAAACAAGAAGAGTATGGTAGCTTAGGAAAGGATTTGTGTCCCACAACACAACCCCATACTACAGATCAACAAATGTCTTTAATGTATGCAGCTGAAGTCATACATGGAAGGTTTCAAAGTGGTGGTTGTTTCTCTGTTTATAGATAGGGCAAACCACGCCAAGACCAAGGAAATGACCAAAAGAAACACTTGACCTTATTGGTGTTAAGTAAAGAGTATATATGAACACTGAATTGTAAGAATATGGGTTTTCCTTGTATCTTTCCATAGCCACGATTTCAAAAGTACTCCATAGAGCCACAAAAGCTGGAAATAGCTTATGTGTTTGTGCTAGGATGATATAGGAAGACAACAATGAATTCCAGAAAGTAAAAAGCAAAGTAGTGTTTCAAAGTTCATATCAAACATTTAAAATAAATAAATGACTGAGTCTACCAGGTCGATCCAGGTCCTCAGGGGAGACCTTGATCTGGAGGAGGTGGGAATGGGGGGTGGGCTGGGGGGAGGAGGAGGGGGGCGAGAGTGGGAGAACAGGGGAATTTGTGGCTATTATGTTGAACTGAATGGTGTTGTAAAATAAATAAATAAATAAATAAATAAATAAACAAACACAAAAAAATAGTCACATGAAATACCAATGTTACCCCCAAAAATAAATAAATAAATAAATAAATGATATGGAGACATTTCCTGTTTTTGGTTACAGTCACCATGCTTTCCAAAACCCTGATGAGCCAAACCGCTTAATCTGTGTCAGTATAGCTGTACCTTGAAAAGGTGATTTTCAAGCTTGCCACAATATTTTATTTTGAATTTAGTAACATATAATACATACTGGTTACTTAGGAAAAAAAGGAATTTTCAATGTGGCAGTCAAGTGAGGGCCTCAATCATCTAAAGGCCTTTACCGGTAAGGGAGTTCATATGACAGGGTAACAGTCTGGGTGTAATGATGGGGAGAAATAGGAACTGGGCAAACTAGAGAGCAGAGAAAGGCAAGAACCTGTCTATACCAAAAGCAACTACCATACAGAGAAAAGTCTGAGTCTATTAGACTTTCTAATTTTGGAAGTTGTACAAAAACTGAAATTTTATACTTTTTTATATAAGGTTTTTATTTCAAACAACCTGTGAAACCACTGAAATGTGTCTGAACCGAAGAAGAGGGAATGGCCTTGTCTTAGAATCAGACTATGTCTGTGAAACAGTATATACAGGTATTTTGGAGCGAAGGCGACATGCTGAGGTTGGAGTCATGGAAAGGCATCCTAGGAAGTGAGAATGTGTTTGTCACAGGTGTCAGCGAGGGTTGCAGTTTGGATATTAAAGAATGTACCTGTGCATTGGATTTTGCTAGTCCTGCGTGGGAAGGGAGGAGCTTCATTGGTGAATTGGAGGGGCGGGTGTGCTTTGTGCTTTGGTAACTTTAGCGTTTGCACTGAGAGAAACAACTGTCTGGCAGGAAATGAAAAGATCCATTTTGGTCTATGGGTCTTTTGAGAACTAGCTGCGCAAACACCATGTCTATCTGTCATAAAAGGGTTGTGTAATTAACATATGCAAAACACTCCTACCATGCTGCTGGAAGCTAACTTCTCTCCCTGGAAATCCAACCTCTATTTATTTACAACAAAATAAAGTGGCCCCTTCTGGAAAGAAACACGGCTCCGTGGCGGCCCGAACACTGTCGCAGAGATGCTTTAAATCTTTTATATCTCCCATACCTCCAGGGGCTGGGGCTGGATGCTATTGAGCCAGGGCCCATAAATAATTTATGCTAAGTAGCAATTTAGTTGTTTGGCTTGAGGTAAAGAAATCCAAGAAATTCATAAATAAAGTTCCCATTTTTGCTTGTGTTCCAAAGTTAATTTATGTTATTCTGCAATTAACTAACATAAAGGTGAAAAAATATGACAGGCCTAAGGTACAAATTCATACTCATAAATCTACTCTATCTTAACTAGTAGTAGTTTAGTGATAGTCACCTATTTCCCAGTCTTGTGCTACTGAACAGAAACCTTTCTTCATCCTGTTCCCTGGTACTTTGTGGATCTGTAAATGTATTACAATCATTTTGAATAGACCCCTGGGTGTGAAGAAGAAAAGAGGGAGGTTTGATCTGGGATGGCTATGAACTGAACAGAATGTCTGATACACCTGAAACATTTTATTTCTTTATAAAGGATACCCGAATCAAACATGACAAATACATGTCACTGTTCAATCAAAGGGGAGAATTAGACTTTGGAACCAGCGGCAGAAAGCCAGACTTTGCTGCTCCACGCTGGGATGGATGTGGTGGGAGGTGGGGAGCAGAGGACTCTGCAGGCCAGATATTCTAGAGGATCAAGGAGCAATTGTACAAGAATTGGTAGTGTGGCCCTCATTCAAGCACAGAAGCTGGGAGAGCCCCACATTCCCACCTTAAAGCATCAACTCGCATCCTGGGTAGATGGCTCTCTGCTTTCAGCCAATGATATAGAATATTTTCTTTTCAGGTTTCTCACTGGTAACCTCAGCCTGCAATTTCCTGCTGCTTAGTTGTTCTCCAAAGTCTATCTGAGATGGCTGAGACATGATACAGTGTTCCTCTATGTCGTGTAAACTCTTCAAGACTTCCCAAGCTTTATTCATGTAGCAAGACTGAAGAAAGCAGAACTGATGAGATGACTCAATAATTAAGAGTGCATACTGTTCTTATAAAATTCTGTTCATGGTACTAACACTGGGCAGCTCACAACCACTTTGAACCTCGGGGAGATCTGATGCCCCATAAAGCACTTGCATGCATACTCACATATTTCTCACACACATACATGTAATTTAAAAAAAGGAAATATTTTATAAAATATTGGAGAAAGCTACATGGTTAGATTCTATTTATTATTCAGGTATTCAGATATATGTACTCAATGCCTACTAGATAAGCAGGAGAATAAACAGTAAATAGTATGGATCCTAAGGTGAATAATAATCCCTACAATCCTAAAATGAATAATAATCCCTACACTTAATCGGTTTATGTACTAAAGGGTGGGACAGAAAAGAATAAGCGAACTATTTCATCAGTGTCATGACAGAGTTTTCAACAGCAGAATTAGGGCAGCAAGGAGATGCTCACAGACTGGCCAGGAGAGTCACCCCCTAGAAGATGAGAAATTTGACTGAGCCTCCAAGATCAGCAGGAAGTTTATGCTGGAGAGCCCAGAGGTGGGAGAGACTTAAGAAATTATATGACCCTAACATATATGTAGCATCCATCTATCAAAGTAGCTGGAGATAAGGCTAGTGAAATGGGCGTAAAACTGTCCAGGTTGTACATGCTGCTTCCATTTCCCACTGGAGATGATAAAATCCACACATAAGGTTTAAACAAAAGAATGTCTTAATCACATTGGTAGGAATAAAGCCATACCAGTAAAATAATGGAAGAATTGCATAGAATAAAACATTAAATCTTGGGGCTACAATGCTTTACCTTGGTCACAAAACATCCATCTGTTCTTTGTATGATTAAATTTGTACAAATGGTGATGATATTTTCCTTTCCAGGATGATCACTAGCAGCCTGGACCCAGTTGTATGGTTCATGGCTACAGGTTTTTTTAGTCATGTCATCTTTGAGTTTAACTTTATTTTCTTTCTATTTCTTTGGCTGCCTTTATTTTTGACACGGTAAGTTTTCTTTCTTCTTGCACTGTGGTTGTTCTTGCACTGTGCTTGTAACTGTAAAGTTCCTCAAATTTAGTGGAAAAGTAGGTAATACATTTATAATAAATTAATACATGCCTTATGAAACATTACTTCTAAAACAGTGCAAAAAAAGAACACCTCACTAAACATGTGAGTAATGAAAATGAAATGAAGCAACAGTGAATTTACCTATTAATAGATGTTCAAAGATAGAAAGATTTAGTCCAGGGAAAGGAGCTGACTGAATTGCAACTAAAAAAAAAGATAGAAAGAGAGAGAGAGAGAGAGAGAGAGAGAGAGAGAGAGAGAGAGAGAGAGAGAGAGAGAGAGAGAGAGAGAGAGAAAATAAGAACAAAACCAGAAAATCTAAGGATGTAAAGCTCCAGGAAGAATGAACATAAAGGGAGAGGCTGAAACTGTATGAAGAGTAATTACATGGTCTGGAGATGGGAAGCAGGCAGAAGAGACTCTACCCTGTGGGGAAATTTACACATGTGACCTGAAAAACTGTAGCTAAGGTGGTCTGGATCAGACATTCCAGGTAGAGTGGAAGCCCAGAACAAAATGTCGCATCAGAAACAACTGCCGGAAAGCAGGTATCCCAAATAGTAGCTGTTGCACTTCTTTCCCTTTCCTGCTGCCCCTCTACCAGCTGGTAGACTTGTGTGTAACTGTATACACATACACTTGGGACTAGTGTCTGAGAAACCAAAGGTCATGGAGGGGAAATGTCTACAAATGTAAGACTTTCACATATTTTTTTCAAATAAATTAATTACACAATGTTTAATATAAAACAAGCTCACTAACACATTAAGGGTCTCTTAGAAGATTTTGAGCCTTGCTTTTTTAGTATTTCAGAATGAATCATGGAACATTTGATAAACCCTAACAAATTAAAAGAAATAAAATAAAACAAAAAAAATAAAAATGAAGCCATGGCAAGAACTCAAAAGAATCAGAGATAAAAGAGGAAGAGAAAAAACATAAAATAGATGAGTAAAACAAAACTTACAAAATATAGAAAACTAGATTTGTTTACCAACCCCACAAATGAACTAAAATGATATAATGTGTTGTTTTCCCTAATACTGTGAAAGATGTATTTCTAATGGATTAGGGGCAGGATTAATCACTGACCGTCCCTTAGTAGTTTTTATCTGAAATCAATTACAAGTACTTTATCACTTTAAAACAAAATTTATACTCAGCATATGTAATTAAAAAGAATAAATATGCTTTTATCAAATATAAATCAGATGTTATTTTAAAGAAAAGTATGAGAGTATGAAGGTCTTGAATATTCAAAATATGGAAGAAGAAATTAGCAATTCTATTAAATGCATGAAAGATGTAAGTTGTTAATCTTTTTATTGGAAGTTTGAGACCATTAATGTTACGAGATATCAATGAGTAGTGTTTGCTGATTCCTGTTATTTTGTTGTTGTGCTTTGCTAGCTCTTTCTCTCTCTCTCTCTCTCTCTCTCTCTCTGTCTCTCTCTCTCTCTCTCTCTCTCTCTCTCTCTCTCTCTCTCTCATGTGTGTGTGTGTGTGTGTGTGTGTGTGTGTGTGTGTGTGTGTGTGTGTGTGTGTGCATAGTTCATGTGTGTGTTTCCTTACTTTTGATTTTTGATTTCCTGGTCTAAGATTATTTAATTTTGTTTATGTTTTCTTGGGTATGGCTAACTTCTTTAGGTTGGAGTTTTCCTTCTCAAACCTTCTGTAGGCTTAGATTTGTAGATACATATTGCTTGTATTTGGTTATTGTGAAATATCTTATTTTCTCCACCAATGGTAATTTAAAGTTTTGCTAAGTATCATAGTTTGGGTGGCATCTGTGGTGTCTAAGAATCAGCAGAACATCTGTCCTTGACTTTCTGGCTTTTAGAGTCTCCATTGAAAGCAAAGGTGCTATTCTAAAAGGTCTGCCTTTGTATGTTACTTGGTCTTTTCCCCTTGAATATTTTAATATCTTTCTTTGGTTTATAAGTTGAGTGTTTTTATTATTGTGTGGCATGGGGACTTTCTTTTCTGGTCAAGTCTATTTGTTATTAAGTATGCTTCTTGTACCTTGACAGGTATCTCCTTTTTGAGATTGAGCAATTTTTCTTCTATGATTTTGTTGAAAATGTTTTCTGTGTCTTTGACCTGGGTCTCTCCTCCTCCCTCTATTCCTACTATTCTAAGACCTGGTCTTTTGATAATGTCCCAGACTTCCCAGATGTTTTGTTTGACAACTTTTGTAGATTTAACATTTTTACTGACCAAGATATCCATTCTTTCTACTGTGTCTTTAATGCCTGAGATTCAATCTGACTTCTCTTTTTTTATTTCTCTCATACAATACATCCCAAATGCAGATTCCCCTCTCTCTACTTCTTCAATTAGCCTCCACCTCTGCTCTTTCCAGAATCACTCCTCTTCAGTTTCTCTTCATATAAGAGCAGACATCCTAAAGATATCAACTTAACATAGCATAATAAGTTATAATAAGACAAGGCACAAACTCTCATATCAGGACTATGGGGGGATGAGCCAATTCAGAAGAAGGAAAGGGGTCCCAAGAATAGGCAAGAGAGTCAGAGACATCCCCACAAGCACTGTTAGAAGTCTCACAAAAAAATCAAGCTAACAAATATAACATATTTCAAAGGATCTAGAATCAAAGTTCTGTGGTTTTCTTATGTATTTCCATACTAAATAATCTCAGTATATTGCTGCCTAGAAATATGACAATATCTTCTTTCCATCCACTGATTAACAGTGTCCATATTTTCTTCCATAGCCGTAACCTCCTAAATTGTTTAGTCTCGATTCGATATTTATTTATTTATTTATTTATTTATTTATTTATTTATTTATTTATTATTTTACAACACCATTCAGTTCAACATAATAGCCACAGATTCCCCTGTTCTCCCCTTCTCGCCCCCTCCCCCTCCCCCCAGCCCACCCCCCATTCCCACCTCCTCCAGATCAAGGTCTCCCCCGAGGACCGGGATCGACTTGGTAGACTCAGTCCAGGCAGGTCCAGTCCCCCCCTCCCAGACCGAGCCAAGCGTCCCTGCATAAGTCCCAGGATTCAAACAGCCAACTCATGCAACGAGCCCAGGACCCGGCACCAACGAACAGCTGCCTCCCAAAGAGATCAAGCCAAATGACTGTCTCACCCATTCAGGGGGCCTGATACAGTTGGGGGCCCCTCTGCCTTTGGTTCATAGATCCTGTGCTTCCATTCATTTGGTTATTTGTCCCTGTGCTTTATCCAACCTTGGCTTCAACAATTCTTGCTCATATAAACCTTCTTTCTCACTAATTAGACTTCCAGTGCTCCAGCAGGGGCATTCAAATATTATGTCTTTTTATCACAGCTTCTTTTTTCTTTTTTTAGATTTTCCATGTCCCTAATTTATTATTAAGAAACCCTGTCTCAAAAAACCAACAACCAAAAGAACAAAACAAGCAAAAGCAAAACAACAGCAACAACAACAAACCTAAACAAAAAACCTTAAATAATTATGTTTAGAATACAGATGAAAAGGAGACTTGATATGAAGCTGTTTATGTGAGACATGATACAGTAAGATCAATTTGATGAAGTACGTCAAGCCTACAAGGAAACAACAAGAGAATATGAAGATACATATCTCAGAGTACAAAGTGATTCCTGAGGAACAGAAAACACAATTGGAAGGGAAATTTTCTTTTCATTTTGTCATATTATTAGTGGGAATATCCCTAAATGATGTATCATCTCTAGTCATGAATCCTGTCTATAGTTCTTTCAGTGTACCCAGATTTCCTGAGCAAACATTGCTCTTCGTAAAGGAATATTCTTCCATCCAGTTTGATCATTATACTCAGAACTCCCTACATAGTTATCATTATTCAATCAAATATTTCTAATCCAGTTGGCTTGGAAGACAGTTTAGCATGGAAATCCAAGTATTGTCTTCCTTACCAACACCACAGCTACCATCTTGTGCCTCGTATTCATCAATGTATCACATTACACAGAAGTAACTTTTTACCTAGCTCCCTAAACTGGCCAACAGAAAACTCCCAGTTCATAGGAAGATGAGGAAAACCCTACCATGTTCTCATTGTAGATAGAAAAAAGGGAAGATGGGCCCAGAGGTGGAGAAGTTCAATCTCTCTTCCAGCAGCTCAATGGAGCCTAGGTATAATTTACCTTCCTGGAGAAGGGAGTCATTGGAACAGATAGAAACCTTAATAGGTCCTACTCAATCGGTTTCCTTTCAAAAGCTGTTACATGTTTTGCTTTAAAAATTAGACTGACTTAATCTTCAAAACCAAATATGAATATATTTTCATATTACCTTATTCCTAATCTACCCTGAAAGCACAGCTAAGTGCTGCATAAAACCTCTTTAATAGGGACAGGATGGAGAGGAGAGAAGAGTATTCTGCTGCCAGAAACAAAAATGACAAGTTAAATACCTAGTTAAGAAAAAATTTTAGTATCAGATTTTACTTTGTTAAAAAATTTCAATCAGATGTGTAAATTATCCTAGTCAACTGAAGTGTTTCTACATCGGGTTGATCACTAGAAGAGAGAAATGACTGAAAGTAAGAGAAGCCCACTTGGCACATGACACTATTTTCTTTCAAGGAAAGATAATTCACTGTGCCTGACAAGACAAATAAAAAATCTGGGTAGTAGTAGTAAGGTAAGGTAAATCTAGAGATGCAGATGTCCAAAGTTCCTTTCAAACCTAGGTTTGAGTCATTAGTAAACTCAAGTCACTCAGTAACAATAATAGGAAAGATGAAGAGGACAAAAAGGGGGGGGGGTGAAGCTGCAGCAGCCTACACTGACCAGAAACTTCTAAAATAGGAAGCCAATTTAGTCCATGTTTATACCCTGTGTGTACTTCCTATCCTTCCACTACTCAGCTTTCAGTAATAGAAGCATTGTACCAACCCTGGTTTTAATTTGTCATCCATCATCTCACCAAATGGCATTTTCTGTAGCATCATTCAAGGGACACAGAGATTCCACAGCATGTGAACCGCAGCTAATGAAGAGCTGTATTCTTTCCCTCATGATGTATCAGTGCTTGTGCCTACTAACATACTGAGGTCTCACATTGATGGAGATGGAAAATAAAGGCAATCAAATGTCATAGCTACTATCCAATAATTTAAATAGTAGCTTAAAGCTCATGGAATGCCAGTTATGGTCTCCCCTCTCAGCTCACTGGGCAATTCTATCACAGGATGTTTACAATCACTTCCAGTTTCTTAGGAGTTATATATGTCTTCTAGTGTGGATATTACAATGGGAACTCTCCATTGCTGCATACTCATACACAACAAAGTACTGACTATAAAAATTATTTAATGTTACCTTGAATTAACTTCTCATTCATTGACAAATATTAAGTCCCAATCACTGTGTGGTTTATCTTTCATGGATTAAAAACTGAGATAAAAGTGGTAATTCTTCTCTGTGCATTAATGATGTAGCCTAATGCCAGTTTCGGACCACTTAATTAAATGTAACTCTGTTCCTAAGAATCAAACAGGTATTTTACATCCCAAAGCAGCCAATCCATCACCATAAATGCAAATTTCAACAGACATTGTGTTACATATTTGACCCACTCTCTACAAGGGTCCTCATATGCAGCTGGAATAGCATCTGCTTACCACTGTCATCATTTTCTAAAAGCTTTTGTTAAACACAGAAATGATATGGTGCTCTCTCAGATCCTGTACAAAATGAAGTAATGTCCAATTTCCTGACCTCTAGAGGCCCTCAGACCAAGCCCAAGAATGCTAAAGCAGACATATACAAAGGAGGTTCAAGTAGCTGAATAAGCTTTAAATCGTTGTGTGAATTAAGTGGATGGTAAAAGAACAAGGTTCTACATGAGCACGGGAGAAATGGAAAGGCAGCAAGCAGGAGTTCTGTCAGTGTCCTGTGCATTTGACCAACTGGAGATGTCAGATGCACAGAGTGAGCAAGCAAATAAAAATAACCAGATTTCACTTTTCAACACTTCTATGGTGCTCTGTGCTATGCAGCATGATGATAATTGGCAAATAGATTTTTCTATTCTTCAAAGAGGAAATATAAAAGCATTTTTGTCTTTAACTCAATGAACCAATATACCTTTGTAAACTTCCCAAATCATACAGAAGAAAATCATTTAAACTAGTCCACAGTTTAAAAAAAAAAAAAAGGCCTTTAAAATAACGCAAAGCCGTATGTGCTACTGAATTTTACTAAGCAGTCAGTTTGAAAGGGACTTATTTAATGAAGCTTGTTTTAAATTGTCCATCTCTTGTAAGGATGTGTGCACTTGTCAGAGTCCTTCTGTGACTGGGTTTTGTTTTTGTGAACTTAGTGAATAGGATTTAAACTTCTTAGCTTTTTTTTTTTTCTTTTCTTTTCAAAAACTACAAACGCAATCAGTTGGAGTAGAATCCATTCATTTGGTCTCTGCTTTCTGAATGCAAGAAAGCAGCTACTTTTCCTCCCCGTCGTTTCATTCCAGCTGAGCACAGTGCAGCAAACATCTCATGCTGAAATCAGTGCCTTTTAAAAACTTCAAGGGGCTTGAAAGCCCCGAACCTGCTCAGAGGTGAAGTGGCTCCAAGAGACCAGCTCCGAGGCACCCTATTTGTACTTCCCTCTGCTGCTAAGGATCTCAGTCCTTTATCCATAGCATCATTACAAAAGTTCTCTCTCTGTGAATGCCAGACCAGGGCGGGTCTCCTCTTTGGTACAGCAGCACGGCTCTCCATTTCACTCACTGAAAAGAAGCTTGGCCACTAGCTGAAGTCTACTGAGATCAAGAGAAGCTAGTTCCTTACAGTTGGGGAGAGTTAATTGATCTCCCCTCCCCAAATGCCCCTCACAGTCTGCCTGCCCCCACTGACACTGCCTTCTGCTTTTCTCCAAGGGTTATAATCTGCCAAAGAAGGAACGGACCTATCACCCACAAAAATGCCCAGTTGAGTGCAAAATTTGTGCGAGGAAAGATCTTCCAGCCACACATTTAAACTCTCATAAAGCATATGCCAAGGGTTTTTCTATTTATTCCTCCAGAAAACCCAAGTCTCTCAGGCCAATTTTTTCATTCTTCACAACTATAGTTAGTTTTTTAACTAAGCCTTTCAGAAGAGAAGTGTAAACTAAAATTGTATGGAAAGTACTTTAAGATTGTATGGAAAATAATTTTGGACTAGCTAACTTATTTCCTTTGAGATGTGTCTGATGTCTTACTGTCTTCTCAAATAAGCCCCACTGCACTATATTTTGATCTTTTTTATTGTTGTTGTTGGAGCTAAAACAGAAAAAAAATCCATGGCAGTTTCCATGGCAGTGATGGATCATGTCAGTTCTGTAGATGCTTATATGGTTCGGGAATTCCTATAGAAAATTCTGTGCATTTTAAGGATCCACTTAAAGGAGTTTCATTTTGGGATGCCCAAATTCCTATGAATTTTCAGCTTGCTTCTATAAGAAATTGCATTAATTCTTGTCATTGAGTAAAATATCATCTAATACTCATAGTTTTCTGATAAAGTAATTACTTTGTTGCTTAATCCTCACAGTAGTCTCAGGTTGGTGGAGGCTGCATAGCTGGAATCTTCCACCTGGATTTCTGAGTGCTGAAAACGATGCTCTCTTCATGAATCTGTGCAAGCACATATTAGCATTGTTCTAATAAATGTAGAAATGTGCATTTCCAAATATAACTGATTTTTTTGCTGTTTTAGTTCCAAACAGCATCAGGTCAAACCCAAATCTTTAATAGTCAATTCTGATAAAGAGTTCCTTAAGAGAAGCATCTATGCAATGTCTCTTAAAACAATGTTAAGAGACTATCAATATTTTCAGATATAAAATGGTCATCTAAAGGTTTTGCTCAACATGCACATTTGCACATTTACAATTAGTATTAAATGTTTAGTTTTAAGTACCCAAAACAATAAGCTGTGTTTGTTTTAGGGGTAAAAATAGTTCATTGTTAATGTTCAAGTACTAAGCCTAAAACAATGATAATGGAAGAACAGAAGGCTGCCATAATGCTTTCTACTTGAATGAATATCAATTCTCTTCTATTAAGTAGTTTATCTTCTACTTTGTCTCATATTTGATATTTCAATAGTAAATGTTTTTATTGAAAGTAGAGTTCTTCACTGAAGGGAAGAAAAATTAAATTGATGTATTAGTCAAATTGATAGTTTATGTAAATACAAACAAATTTAAGAGTTATATTCTATACAAAGTGAGGTGAACAGAGCTGGGGCATAGCTGTGTGTTGAATGCAGGTTTGGTCCTCTTCTCTACTGGAGTCAATTGAACACAATTTACAAAATAAATATATAAGGAAAACTTCTATATATGTCTTCGAGTTTTAAAGTGAAAAACAGTACCCTGACTATGATGGAGCAGGAAGATATTTCATATTGATAGACCAGAACCAAACCTTACCATAGCTCCATTCACTTTGATGACTGGTGATTTAGTACAATTTCCAACTGGAGTTTTTATAATTTCCAAATGCCTGTCTAATTGAATTGCACATTGCATTTGTGTAACTAAAGCAGCTCACAGATGACACTCTATGACAAATAGGCTTGAGTTTAAGTAAAAATTAAGATGATACTTCCTTCGTTTTTTACTTCCAACACTCAATCCTCTTCATTTCCAGCTAAGAGGACTTGAGATTGTGTGTTCAGAAATATATGCAAAACTCTCACATCTCTCTGCTTTGGCATGTAGCCAGCCAACCTTGACTTGTCACCTGATGTCACACAAACAGGGGCCCAGAGCACCCAAGAGTCAGAAAGAAAGGAGGCCATCTTTCTCTTGTATCTGGTACTTGCACTAAAGGGCTCCTTTTTTGTGAATTAGGGAAATGGGACGAATATTAGAGGTTACTCTCATACAGCTTCTACAGTAGACTTTCTTGAAGTACTTTCCCACAGTTGGTGTGGAAATATCAGACTACCAATGTTACCCACTAACTGCTTCAATCAAAATGTGTTAAGCACCTTGCACAGCCTTGGTGCAGTGGGAAGGGGCTTGGACCTGCCTAGGCTCAGTGTGCTGGGCTCTGCTGACTCCCCATGGGAGACCTCGATTTGGGAGGTGTGGGCATGTGGGGTAGCTTGGAAAAGAGGGCTGGGGTGGGAGGAGGGAGGAGGGGGGTCTGTGGATAGCATGAGGAGTGAGTAGAAAATTTCTTAATAAAAAGAGAAAAGAAAAGAAAATAAGAAACATTACCAAAAAAAATGTGTTAAGTTACCACTCTCACTTTCAGATATCATGCTAAACATGGAACACATTTTTTTTTTTTTTTTAGCTGATTGGACAAAATCCTTCCCTCTTATAGTTTATACTCTATTAGAGAAGACAGACACAAAGAAAATAAATATACTGATAAATGCACCCTATACTATCAAAACATGAGAAAAATAATGTTGCTGAGAAAAAAGAAGAAAAAGAAGACACTGGAAAACAAACCTGATTTTATTGATTCAGCATGATGGAGGTAACATAATGCTCAGGATTCTAGAGCTCAGGATTCCCCCAGTAGCCATTTGTAACTATGCTTTCAGGTTGTAGTGTATAAGGTTTTTGTCTTAGTTAGGGTTTCCACAGCTGTGATGAAACACATGAACAAACCAATGTGAAGAGGAAGTGGTTTGTTTCATCTTACAGCTTGCAGTATGTTATTCTGGGAAGTCAGGGCAGGAACTGAAGACTAGAACTTGGAGGTAAGAATTGATGCAGAGGTCATGAAGGAACACTGCTTACTATCTTATTCCTCATGGTTTGCTCAACCTGCATTCTTATGCAGTCCAGGACCACCAGCCAAGGGACAGTACTCCCTCCAGTGAGCTGGGCCCATAATCAAAAACAACGCCTCATGGGTTTGCTTGGCCTCAGGCCACCCTAGTGAGAATATTTTTTCAAGTGAGATTCCCTTATACCAGATGACTCTGGCATTAGTCAATAGGGGTCTAAATAGTCCCTCTTTGTCTATCTCTCTAGCTTCATGTCTTGCCTCAACTTGTTACCATCTGTTCTTTCCAATACACTGAATTTCTTGTATTTGCCCTCAGGACGCTATACAAAGTCCCGATTCCTTACTGTCTTCCAAAGCATCAATGTCTTTTCTCATTTCTCCCTGAAACTAGAGACACTTACTTCATCATCATCCACAGCTCACTTAAGATATTGGCATATTAGTATACGGTTTCTAGCATATGCAACTAAGAGATATGAGTAGTTCTACTGGAAATTGGTGATATGAGTAACAGACCCTACCATGAGGACTTCACCAAGTTGCGTGAAGAATTTTTGTCCTCATATGGGGAGCTGACTGGTGCCTCTAAGAAGTGTTGGAGCCACTAATTGGAACAAGTCTGCTGAATTACAGACTCAGGGTGAAGCTTGAGAAGTTAAGATGGAAAAATGTCATAAGCATCATTATTTCCAGAAATCACAAATAATTGACAAGACTGAATAAATCATATGTTACCATAAAATAAAGGTGTATAGCTGTGACATTCTGCTTCATAGATGTTCAATCCATAAAATTAATTCTACCCCTGCTCCTATAAACTCTCCTAGAGAGCATAATGTAGTGCTTGATTGTTCATTTGTTTGTTTTTTCCCTGTTCTCAGTGTACACACCATGAACATTATTTGACATCATGAAAAATATAGTGAGTGTAAGCAGCCATACTGTTGAGATTTCATGGTATGGCTTCCCTGTCATAACTAGAAGACACACCTCTTGACATATCCTGGTCCTTAAACCTTAGGTGTAGAATTGCTTACAGATGAATCAACTTGGACTGGGCACCTCACAGTCAATTAGTCTCTGCAATATTACCACTAGTGGCGTTCTGTAATGGTCTATGCTGCAAAAAGAAGCTTCTATGATGAGGAGATAGTTACACATATCCATGCAATTTTGAAACCAGTTGACAACCATTGTGCATGAGGAAAATATGGAGCCACAGCCCTAGACTAAGCAATTAATGACTTCTAAGAGAAGGAGAATTAGTCTTCCCCGGATATGAACCCATTGTTTGATTATCCAATAGGAGTAGTCATTCCTAAAAAAATTAAGTAATAATAAAAAACAAATTCAGCAAATTCTATTTACATATTTTATCTTCATGTGTGTAACACTAATTTTAAAATGTCATATATTTTAGAAGGAGAGTGTTGGGAGGAGACATGAGGATTGAAGAATAGAGATGGAGGAAGACAAGAAAATGATATAATATTTTAATTAAAAACAAAATTTAAAACAATATGGAGGGAATTTTAAGAAGACCAATTGGAGGCTCTAAAACAGAATCTAGTGTCTGAAGAGACTTTAGAAATCATCTGTCCTGGATTCCCAAACAGGATCGGAAGCCCTCTAAAGAGATTTCTGTCTCATCCCATACTGTCAACTATTTCCTCAGACTGGGCTGGGAAGATGGCTCAGTGAGTACAGTACTGATGTGCAGGAATGGGGATCTGGATTCAGATCCTCAGCACCCAGATAAAAGCCAGCACATCAGCAAAAAGAAGTGCTGGGGAATGTGGACATGGACCTTTTCATAGCCAGCTCAGTACAGACAAGTTTGTGAATTCTAAAATCAATGAGAGACTTGTCTTTAAAAATAAGGTGGAAATGAGATTTTAAGGCATCTAAGGTCACCTTCTCACCTCCACATGTAGATGCATAGGTGAGTGTACCTTTACACATGCATACACATATGCACACATATAGTACACACATATATACACCATACAGATGCACACATAAATAAATGAATAAATAGATAGATAGATAGATAAATAAATAAATAAATAAATAAATAAATAAATAAATGAAATCTTTTCTAAGACCAAGATCTCATTAGCACGCCAACTCTTACTATAAAAGTATCTTTATACAGACAGGAAATGTGACATGACATCAACAAATAGGGCCAGTTCTACCTTCTGATCAGTATAATCCTTGCTCCATACAGCATTTTACCTGTTTATGTTTCTTACACATTTTTTTCTTTAGAACTTAAATTCCATTCAATGTGGATTTTTTTTCTGAAATGTCTAGAGCTGTCCTTCAGAATCTTATTGAGGATTTAGATCCTAAGGGAGGGAGCTGGGTAAGCAGAGAGGAACAGGTCTCAAACACTGCTCCACAAGGAGCAGGAATTCAAATATTCATTAGTTGCTATGGATGATGTCCTGTGGCACAGTTAATACATGCTCTATTCAACAGCAGTGAGCTAATGCAGTTACCTGGCAGCAACGCATTTCCAAAAAGGCCGGCTCGCTTCTCATTGACTATTGATGACTGCAGCCCAGGGGGAAGAAGAACATTCATAAACATCAATCAGGGCAGGAGGCGCCTTCTAGTCTCTTTTAAAGGAGATAATGTATGTGAGAGATCTTTTTCAACTGTAAAGCGGTACACAAATGTAAAGAATTTTTACCATTGTTTTAAAAGGGAATTGGAATAACATTAGTGTGATTCGCTTTTAACTTGGTCATACAGCCTACTCACTAGTTACCTATCAAGTGGACTTGGTGTCAATTTTCATTTTCTCTGCTCAGACATTCCAGAAAGTTGTTGTTTTTAATATGAGTCATATTTATGACATTTATTTACTTATTTTTTTAATTTTATTTTATAACTTAATTTAATTTTACATATCAGCCACAGATGCCCTTGTTCTCCCCCCTCCCCCCCCCCCCCCGCCTTCTCCCCAGCCCACCCCCCATTCCCATCTCCTCCATGGGAAAGACTCCCCTGAGGATTGAGTTCAAGTTGGTAGATTCAGTCCAGGCAGGTCCAGTCCCCTCTTCCCTCCTCCCAGGCTGAGCTAAGTGTCCCTGTATAAGCCCCAGGTTCCAAACAGCCACCTCATGCACTAAGGACAGGTCCTGGTCCCACTGCCTGGATGCCTCCCAAACAGATCAAGCTAATCAACTGTCTCACCTATTCAGAGGGACTGATCCAGTTGGGGGCTCCTCAGCCATTGGTTCATAGTTCATGTGTTTCCATTTGTTTGGCTATTTGTCCCTGTGCTTTTTCCAACCTTGGTCTCAGCAATTCTCGCTCATACAAGCCTCCTCTTTCTCACCAGTTGGACTCCTGGAGCTCCACCTGGTGCCTGACCGTGGGTCTCTGTCTCTGGTTCCCTCAGTCATTGGATGAGGTTTCTAGCATGACAATTAGGGTGTTTGGCTATCCTATCACCAGAGTAGGTCATTTCAGGCTATCTCTCAACCATTGCCAGTAGTCTATTGTGGAGGTATCCTTGTGGGTTTCTGTGGGCTCTCTAGCACCCTGCTTCTTCCTATTTATTTATTGATCACAACTTTCTATAAACAATTACTTTTTATTTTTTGAGGATATAATATACTTACATCATCCCCCCTTCTCTTTTTTTCTCTAAACTCTATGTACCTCCCCCTGTTCTCTCTTTCAAATCTATGACCTCTTTTCCTTTAATTGTTGTTACTTAGATTATCATCATGTTGGTATATATGAGTGTATATAATTATATAAATACAGTCTTCTCAGGCTGTATAATGTTGTTTGTATGTATATGTTTCTAGGGTTGACCATTTGGTATTGGATAGGCAATTGGTTCTCTTTCCAGATGAATAGGATTTCTCTCATTCTGAGCACTTGTAAGTTGCCTGTACTTCTTTGCCTAGGGTTGAGGTCTTGTGAGCTTCCCCTCATCGATGGTAACAAAACTGTTTTTAAATAGGGAGGTTCAGGCTTGCTATTTTTCTGCACAGGGTAAACTTCTATCTCTAAATTTTTAACAAACAATTCTCATTGGTATTTCCTCAATGCATGTTTTATTTTAAAATGATAATGAATATAAGATATGCAAGATAGAATGAATTATCATCAATATATATAAACACCTAATTTTTTTTTGAAGAGGAAGCTCTAAGGCTTTAGAGCTACTGCTACATGTTAGACATTGCTAGGAGCTAGATTTATACTATCTTAGTCCATCCCTATAAACAATTCTCATTCCATTTTAGGAATGAGCAAGCACTGAAAAGCAATCCTGAAATTTAGAAGCTGATAACTGGCTCCTCCCATTTTTCCATATCTAGAAGTATGCATAGTTGAAATGTATGGATGAAAGCCAAGCCACCATTCAGGAAATACCCTTACAGATGCTCCCGGAAGTGTGCCTCACTGATTCTATACGACATTTTCATTTGCTATTAACCATTTTGCTGATAAAATGCCATATATTATTATCTAAACATTTACCTAAATATATCCTGTGTTTTACTCTAGAAACAAAATACACAGTTTTTTATTTGTTGCTGGTAACATTAGTGATTGTGTTTTTCCCTTTTAAGTAAAATTTAAGAACCTGAGACACTTGAAGCACATATTATTATCCATTCTTTTGTGGGACCACTGGTGGCTTTAATGATAAGGAACAGAGAACAACTGAGTGTGGGGTAATCATCCCCAAGTGATATCACTACAGCACTATCTCTGCACCTAGGTTCAGGGAGCATCATGGAAGAGTGAGCAGAAATGTTATAAGAGCCAGAGAACTAGGATATGTGTTGTGAGATAATGTCTTTCATATATGACAAGAAGCTGCACCCATGAAATCTTAACAGCATTGTCAATCTAAACAATACCAGTACCAGTTGACTACACAATGTGAGTGGGAAAAATTTCATAGGTCCTATCCAGTGGTCTCCTTAAACATATGTGAAATGTGAATAACACTAAATGGACTCAGCAAAAGTGTGTGTTTGTGTGTGTGTATGTGTGTGTGTGTGTGTGTGTGTGTGTGTGTGTGTAAATTAGTAATAATTAAAGAAGAACAAATCGTGAAGTTGAGAGTGAGTGGAGAAGGACATGTAACTAATAATTAAAGAGGAAGGCAGCAGAGTTTAGAGGGAATGCAGAGGACCAAGGAGGAGCTGAGAAAGAAAAAGGATGAGTGGAAATGATGTAAACACAGTGCTCATATGAAATTCTCAGCAAATAATAATAAAATGAAGCATTTAAAATATTTTTATTTATTCCTTGAAAATTTTATACATGTACACAATGTAGTTTTTTCTTTTGCAAAGGAATAATTTTTAGATTATAATTGCATCATTTCCTTTCCTCTCCCCAAAGCCTCCTTGCTCTTTTTCAAATTTATACTCTATTTTTTCATTAAACATTGTTACATGTATATGTATGTGTATATATATTCCTAAACAATAAATGCATTTTTAAAAGGCTGAAGACTGGTGTGGAAGTATTTCATTACATAATCATAAAATATTAGCATTAAAAACATGTACTTTCATCCACTCAACACAGAGAAACAGCCATGTGCCAATGATAAGGATCAGTGGTAGGTCAGCCTTTGGCTCCTAGGTGATTAGTACCCAATGGGCATCCATAGACTCACCAGTCCACAGAATTATAAGCATACCACTCACAAGGGAGAGCAGAAATATCCTCAGCAACAAGGGAGCTGGACTTGAGGGAGCACGTGGTTTGTAGTAGATGTGAAGAAGCTGTAGTCTTAGCATGTGATCTCATTTAGTTCAAAAAACAACCCTGAAAATTATCTACATTTTATTGATAAGAAACAAAAACACAGAGGTTGTGTGGAAGAGTCAATGGATCTGGAAAATCAGTACGTACTGTTAGTCTCTTTCATGAGGAGTAAAGTAACATACTATGAAGAGAGGAGGAAATGCTTACTGTCAGAGCACATCTTAGTCATGTCCCCAGAAAACAATGAGCATTGAAGTCCATCCCTCGATAGCTTGGAAAGTAACTTTTTAAAAGGTCATTATAGGTGCCATAAGTTAAGATAAAGTCATTCAGATAGCTCATACCAGCTTTGCCATACCCATATAAACACAAAAACCAAGGGGCACCAACCATTTGCAGGCAAATCTCCACAAACTGAGAGAGTGCATGGGACATATTTGTCCTCACAGCTTTTGAAAGAACCCACCATAATAACACCTTTCCCAGAAAGTCAGAAAACATATTTCCATTATCCAAGCCACCCACTCTGCGCTGCTCTGTTATAGCAGGCCCAGCAAATTAAAATAGGCCTATTTTAATTTGCTGGGCCTGCTATAACAGCATGTTATATTATATAACAGCATGTCTATTTTGCTGTATTCTGTGAAGTGGTATTCCAGAGACATTGCATACCACACTAATTAGTATCAGATGGGGGAAAAATTGACTTTTAAATTTTCAGTTATTGGGTGATTCAGTGGATAAACATAGCCAATATTAAAGATGAAATTGTGATTTATAATTAAGTAATACAATTGAAATATAGTCAATACTCATCATCATCATCATCTAATAGTTGTATATATTAAATCTATCATGTCTTCATGATAGAAATAATACAGAAGGATGTGATTTTGCCTCTTTCTTCCAAAATGCACAATCAGGGACACAACTTGTTAACTTGAAATCAACCCTAGTAGGATAATTTACACCGTGAAAATCAGCAAATGCCACAAATATGGGCTTTATTCCCTTGGGTTGTTTAATATTGTCCAGCACAGCATCAGCTTACAAAGACTAATGGCTCATCTAACATGGCATGTGCTTTTTCTCATTGGCTTCAGACATGTCTTCATGGTAACTCCCATGTATTTCTGGTTCATCTGTCTTTCTTTTGACTTAAAGACCACTAAGTGACTTTGGTCTTTATTTTCATCTTTCTCAGTATGGCCAGATATTTTTCATCCTGATTAAGCTGGGTTGCATATTTTTGTGAATTAATGATTGATAAAGAAAAGATCTTCAAATGATGGTCATGCTGTCATTTAACTCCCACAACAGATTGCAAAAGAGAAAGATTGCTGTATATATCATTCTGTATGAATAAAATGCTGATTGGCCAGTAGCTAAGCAGGAAGTATAGGTGGGACAAGCAGAGAAGAGAATTCTGGGAACAGAAAGGCTGAGTCAGGAGACTCCAGCCTGCTGTCCAGGGAGCAGCATGTAAAGGCAACAGATAAAGCCACAGAAAATGTGGCAACATATAGATTAACAGAAATGGGCTGAGTATAAGAGTAAAAGCTAGACAATGATAGGCCTGAGCTAATGGCTGAGCAGTTTAAATAATATAAGCATCTGTATGTTTATTTTATAAGTGGGCTATGGGACTGCCAAGGCTTGGCAGAACCTAGAGAGAAAAACTCTAGCTAAAAAAGATACTGTTTACAAGTTACAAGAAAATAGATTTTCTCTGTAGGTTCTGAGCCCAACCCCTCTGTGTCCCAAATTCCCTTCTGGTTGAAGGGGACTCCTAGTTGCTCTTCTTCTTAAGCTCATAAGTTTGTATGAAGTTCAACCCTTATGAAGGCACTTTGTAAATAAGTTGTGCATATGGCAGATAATATTATTATTAAAGGAAACATAAAATCTTTTAAGTCATATCTGCGCATGTTTCCAATAAATCAAATATATGGTTGTGATAGTTTGCATTGGAAATTAGGATAAAAGTAAAAAGTACCATATTTTAAAATATTTATTTTGTGCTGTGTGTAACCGATTCATTTTCACAGCAGCTTGAAATAATCTTATTACATATTGAATGCATATAATTAATAAATAATAATACAAATGTAAGCCAATGAAAACATTGTATTGTTGTAGTACCGTTGAAATATAAACACTTAGATGCAGAGAACAAGCTTCATGGTAATTATATTTGCCATTAAATGATAACATCCAATTGGTATCTAGTCTTCAGCATACAAATAAGCGTGTAATACTGCAAATACACTCTAATTACACGGCTGTTTGTCTTCTGTAAAAGTAATAAAATGAACTACTAGCAGTGTTGCAAATTTCAATGAAGAATTTCATTCTGACTCTAATGAAAGCTGCTAGGTGAAGCTTATGTCTTAATATCCTTCTGATTCCTATCCTCAGTACCAATGATCTGACTACTTAGTTCCAGGCGTCAAATATTCTATTGCAATATTACTATCATTATTGACGTTGTTACATGATGAGATTTGACCAGATATTCTACTGAAGCCTGTATAAATCTTAATTGGAAATTGAAGCAAAATATATATTTGTCTGACAGAGTTCAAAGAAAGCTACTAATTTCTCCACTTCAAGCCTTTGGCAGATAACTTTATCATCTCAACTCTTTACTCAGACATTTATTTAAAGCCATAATTTTGTGGTTATTTTAGACACAAAATAAAATGCATCTTTTAATTGAATTTTCATGTTGACATTCAGATATTCAGAACTTGGTACAATAACTTAAAAATGATCTTACTGTATTTCGACTGGGTATAACTTAGTAAATATAATTTTATATAATGTGCTTTGATTATATGCATCCGATTCTTCCAGTGCTTCTCAGATTCATCTCCTTCCCCATTCACTCAATTTGGTGATTTTATTTTATTTTCTGTGGGAATTGTTTAAATACATTCATACCAACTTATGCTATCCAAATATTCTTGGATATGTGGGTAGTGGCTGACTGTCCACTGAATAGTGGTTGACTTACCAGAGACAACACTCCTAAAGGAAACTAACTCTCTCTATCCCAGCAGCTACTAAACTGCCAGTAGTTTCATGGCTAGGAATGGGATTTCATGCCCAACTCCCCTCTCCATGCTGTGATTTGATTTGGCTTGAATTTGCATAGGTTTTGTACACACTGCTGTATCCGGAAGATTCTGTTTTCTTATAGTTATCCATCACCTTTGGCCTTTACACTCTTTCCACCCCTTCTTCCACAGTGATCCCTAAGCCTAGGGAGGAAGGGTACAGTAAGTATGTTCTATTTAAGGCTTAGCAATCAGTATTCTCTTATTCTCTACGCTTTGGTCAGTTGTACCTCTCAGTTTTAATCATCATCTATTGCAAATAGAAGCCTTTCTGATAAGGGTTGAGGTATGCATTAATCTATGGGTATAACAATAAGTCACTAGGAGTTGTTTTAATATTGTGTCCATTTAGCAGAATAATACTAGTAGGTTCTCCCCTAGAGCCTGTGATCTATTTAGCCAGAGGTTGTTAGCACAATAATGGTTCCAGCTAATGGTTTAATCTGGTGGAATACGATTTAAAGTCTATCAGAAAGTGTTCAGTTATCCCTGTGATATCCATGCTTCTATTGCATAAGTGATCATGTCTTCCCAGGCCAATCATTATAGTAATAGCTGATGGATTCACATCTGGGTAAGACTGATGATTATTTTTTTCCTCTGGTAGCATGTATCCAGTACTATAAAAGCTATCCACTATGTTTCCTGGTCAGTACCAGCTAGATTTCTCTATTTTCTATGACCCAACCAGGTAGTGTTTTCAGCAATAGGGTCTTGCCATCAAGCTCTCAAGAGTAACCAAGAACATTGGTATTGCCAATAACCTATATTGCTTGGGAGTCTACAGGACCTAACTGACCAACAAGTCCAAAAGAAGTAACCTACTCTTGTAACTAGGCTTTTTACTTTTTATTCTTTGGTATCTGGTAGGGCATTATTGCCTTATTATAGAGTAGCTCCATTTTAACTCTCTCTCTCTCTGTCTCTCTGTCTCTGTCTCTCTGTCTCTGTCTCTCTCTGTCTCTGTCTCTCTCTCTCTCTCTCTCTCTCTCTCTCTCTCTCTCTGTGTGTGTGTGTGTGTGTGTGTGTGTGTGTGTGTGTGTGTGTGTGAATGTATTAGAAAGCTTCCACAGTAGAAGTTTTCCATATGACTTTTCCTTTAGGGTTACTCTCCCTCTATTGTCTCCTCTACCATCACCTCCTCTCCCTAATTTAACACTTCTGTTTCATTATTCCCTTTTAGTTCTTTATACCAGAGTATTTTATCTCTTGCTTTGGGATGTTCTGTATGCTGTGAATGTGTTGCTCTGACTGGTTGATAAATAAGATGCTGATTGGCCAGTAGCCAGGTAGGAAGTATAGGTGGGATAAGCAAACAAAAAGAATTATGGGAAGGCAGGAAAGCTGAGTCAGGGGAAACGCCAGCCCTCCAACCAGGGAACAGCATGTAATGGCATTCAGGTAAAGCTACAGAACATATGGCAACATATAGATTAACAGAAATTGGCTGAGTTTAAATATAAGAACTAGTCAGTGGTAGGCCTGAGCTAATGGCCAATCATTTATAAATAATATTAAGCCTCTGTGTGATTATTTTATAAGCAGGCCGTGGGACTGCAAGGCCCAGGCATGACTGGAGAAACTTCTAGCTACACCCTCTCAATATATGTGTTTCATTTGAAATATCATAGAGATCAGAAAAGCACTTATGGCCTGTGTGGAAGAGCTTGAAAGTATTTTAAATAAATGAATAAGTAAATGAACAGTTACATCATTTAAAAACCCCTATTCATTCCTTACAAGTAAAGTCAAATACATTTGTCTATTTTGTTTTCATTAAGTAAATATTTGTGACGCTTTTCTACACAGGATAAACAGATGTCTTATACTCAGTCCTATAACATTGAAGTGTACAAAGCACTATAGTTTTAATAGAGACTCCCTGTGATTTTGGCTTTAAGGGTATACCTATTAAAATAACAACATCCATCAAATGACCTAGATGTTAGTCAAGAAAAACTAACATTAAGAAGTAAGGTAAGATGTAATGGCATGGGTGAGGGAAAGATACCGTCTTCCCCCACCCCTTGTCACATGTGGCAGGTAGGAAAGTCAGCCTCAGGGGCTCAAGGGCAGGAGAACTGGTCCAGCACCTCACCAACTGCAGCACTCAGGAGAGTGGGCCCTGCATCTCACAGGGGTAAAATAGCAGAACTGGCTCTGGTGTTATGGGTGCAGATGAGCTGACCCCAAGGGCATGAGAGCAGGAGAACTGGCCCTGCTTCTTGCTGCCTGGTGCAGTGGGTGAGCTAGCCAGGGAAATGCTATAGAGCTTGCCCTGGTGGTGTTGATGAGGGAAAGATGACAGGCTAACCAACCCAGTTTTCCCATCAATGGGTGTGCTAAAATAAATATAGCCACAGAGGTTAGGTATCAAGTAAGGGATTGAGGTGGGGCAAAGGGAAGATTCCCCCAAGGAAGGGGAAATAGAATATATAGTAAGAGAAGGAGGGGCTGGAGCTAGAGGATTAAACAGGGATGCAGGTGGATAAAAGCAGTGAGAGAGTGGATATGGAGAGGGACAACTAACAATGAGGACCACTTGATTGGGTCATATGGAAACCTACTACTATAGGAGCTTCCTAATATAAACGCATGTGAAAGAAATATAAATGGGGTTGCCAAATAATGTGGGAGATAATACCCAAAGTAGACATCTTTTATAACCAATTGAAACCTCCAGTGCCAGGAATGGGTTACATCAAGTTGAGTTGTTGGCCGGAGAGGTTCCATAGAAACCCCCAAATGCTTTAAGCTATTGACAAGGCTATTGATTTCTCTCTACAAACTGATGGTAAGGCCCTATTACTGAAGACAACACTTACATATTTCATTGACCCCAGAGAAGTTGAGCTGGTGCTTAACGAGAGCTTTTATCTTTAACAATTACTGTTCATGTTACTAGAATATACTCTGCATGTTACCAGAGGAGAAGGGTAACTATCAACCCAGCTACAGACATATCCTATAATGGTGATCTGTCTATACAATATTCTGGTATAATAGTGACCAAATTCTTTGGTAATAAACAACCACTCTCTTATTGAATTTAAGGGTCACTCCACACATGGAACACATTTGAAACTACTCAAGCAACCAAGAACCTTAAACTGGATAGGCTATAGGCCTAGAAGAAACTCAAATACTATTGTTCTTCTAAGGTAAAATAACAATGAAATATCTCCTGTGGACATTCTTCTATATCCATACATTAATGCCTTGCTCAGCCACCATCAGAGAAGTTCCCTCTTGTGCCAAATGGAAACAAACACAGGGACCCATAACTAGACAATATTCAGAGACTGAGAGGTTTTCGAAAACTCAGACCTAAATGGAATAACTTCATCAAATGCTTTCCCTCATGTCAACTTTTCAGCCAACTGTGGTGATATTATGTCCCCCAAAGTATTGTGCACCCTAATAAACTTATCTGGGGTCAGAGAACAGAACAGCCACTAGATATAGAGGCCAGAAATGGTGGCACACACACCTTTAATCCTAGCATTCCAGAGGCAGATATCCAGCCGGATCTCTGTGAGTTCAAAGCCACACTGGAAACAGCCAGGGTAACAAGAGCCTTTAATCCCAGGAGGTGATGGCAGAAAGGTATTTAAGGTCTGAGGACAAGGAACTAGAGCTGGTTAAGCTTTCAGGCTTTCGAGAAGCAGTTCAGTTGAGGTCCATTTGAATAAGGACACAGAGGCTTGCAGTCTGAGGAAACAGGAGCAGCTGAGGAATTACAAGGTGAGGAAGCTGTGGCTTGTTCTGCTTCTCTGATCTTTCAGCGTTCACCCCAATAACTGGCCTCAGGTTTGACTTTATTAATAAGACCTGTTAAGATTCATGCTACAGCCGACCTGAGCAGATCTTGTCTGCTGGACCTGGGGTATAAGGACCTGAAAGAATGGAGCGGACTACAGTCAAATGCTGTGGACAACCTTACTTCAGTTTCAGTGTTCTTTATTAACGGATGTAACAAAGAAAGCAATGAATGACCTAAGGAAACTTGTTTGAGTGCAGAAAAACATGATCAGAAAAATGTATAAGTAAACAACAGTAAGTACCTACTAAATATTAACAGAGCAGCCCTTTCCCAGAACTTTCTCAGGACAGACCAATTTAAACACAATTGTCTTATAAATTATATCTGGGAAAGCTGGAAAAGAAGCCAGAAGGCCATATCCAGATTCAGGGTACACTGACTAAATTGCATTCTATAGCTATGTTCTGACATCCAACAGGAATAAACATGTCTTATGAGTTGAATGTAAGTGTTTGTCACAAAAGACATGAAATCACATTCAAGAATGATCCATGGAACAAAACACACCTGAGGTAAAAGGATTTCTGCCTTTTTCTTGGAGCCTCTCTCATGGTTCCCCGAGGCATTGTTCACCATGGGTCATTCTTTTGACCCTGCTCTGACTCCCTCGGGACACAGAGAATTATGTACCTATGCAGAAGAGGAGATGGAAAGACTGTAAAAGCTAGAGGATATGGATGACCCCAAAGGAACAATGTCTTCCAGATATAACATTACTGATGGATGTATGAGTTCACAGATGCTATGGCAATATGCTCAAGCCTGAACAGGTTTAAGACTGATGGGGTGCAAGTGCTGAAAATGGGAAATGGACGTGGGCTCCCACCCTTAACCAAGAGGCTAACTCTAATTGACAGTGGCTTGCGAAGAAAAATTCATTTTCTCCAATGGAGTATCATTGGTTATATTAATCAAACTTAAGGGTAGGTCCCATGCCCAGCAGTCGATAGCCAACAAAACAAACTAAATGGTATTTTTGTAAACGTTTTGTCTCATATTTCTTTGCTTAGTCATTTTTCACCAGAATGATTTCCTATTTTGTGTTTGTATGGTATGTGTGTGTGTGTGTACAAATGTATGTGTTTCTAATGTTTTTTTTTCATTATGGATTGTTTTGTTTTTTGTTTGTTTGCCTGTTAATTTACTTTCTAAAGAGATAAAGAAAGAAAGGATGTAGAGATGGGAAGGTAGGGATGTAGGAAGGATCTACAAGGAGTTGAGGAGGGGAAACCAGGATCAGAATATATTGTATGAAAAATATTTTTCAATTAAAAAGAGAATTAAAGCAATGGGTGAGACGGGGGAAACAGAATATTTCAAGTTTGTTGGGGATATCTCATGGCCTGAGAAAATTATTTTCTGGATACTTCCTCTATGCTATTTTGAAACGAACAACAAAGTTAGTGACAATAATTGCATATAATATTTTACTTCTCTCCCTTAAGGTCATTTATTCCTATGGCAATAGAAACAAATGCTTATCGAGGTACCATTAGATGCTTACATCTATAGTAGAAAGATAAGGGGTAAACTGGGCAGTGGCAGTGCACACCTATAATCCCAGCACTCAGGAGGCAGAGATAGGTGGATCTCTGAGTTCAAGGCCACCTGATCTATAGAGTGAGTTTTAGGACAGCCAGGGCTACATAGAGAAACTGTGTCTTGGAAAACAAACAAACAAAAAAGATAAGGGGTGAGATAGCTTTTCCTGGGTTGGACAGATGATGGTGCAGATACTCAGGCACAGAGTTAACTGGAAGCACCCTGAATCTCAACATCTGTCAGAGAGTAATACGTCCAGATCTTAGAGTAGATCCAAACTCTGGCTTTTCAAGAATATCTCTGATTGCTTTCTCTTTTAAAACCTACCTTAAAATTTCCCATTCCTACAAGATTCCTTATACATCTTGAAAAGCCTACACATGCAAGGTGACTCCAATTTGGCTCAGTTCAGTTAATTGCTTTGATGGCCATTATTTGTCTACCTAATGCTCTGTACCTTACAGAGTACAGAATACTAGATAGCAGACTTTGTTGTCAGTATGTTATTTCTGGAGTTCATAGGAGAACTGATGAAAAATTGGATAATATTTAAAAACCTAGAAAAAAATCACAGAAAAGGGGATCCTGTGTGGCAATAAGGAGCTTTAGAGATGGGGATGGTAAGACAAAGGTGCTACGAAGAGGAAATTTTTTTTTTAATGGGGAGGATTTAACATGAAAAGGCAAAGAAAAGGCAATATAAAGGGAAGGAGAAAGGAAGGGTAAATAAGATTGAAGATGTTCAGAAAAGCCATAAGGAAAATATTATTTTATAAGCTTAGTTAAAATACATTGATTGTGTGTGTGTGTGTGTGTGTGTGTGTGTGTGTGTGTGTGTGTGTGTGTGTGTGTGTTCTGAATGAACTTACATCTCTTAGGGAGACAATGGTGGATTGTGCAACAAAATCCCCAATGCCAAGTATAGGGAATCTCCCTTCTAGTTGTTTGTCAGGAGAGTCAAAGAAACTCAAAATAGTATAAGCGATTGCCATTGCCCTTGGTTGCCTTCAGAAACTGAACATAAATCCACATTGTTGAAGACACCTTACACTTTCAGACACAGGACTTGGAGGAATCAAGTGGTAACTGACCTGGTAGTCTGTTCATTAAAGAATGAGTTTCATGGTTTCAGCAGATGCTTTGAAATCTGCCTAGGAAGAAAAATAATCAATAGTCATATCCAGCTGTAGAGCCTATGAATCACAACTATTACAAGCATAGCAAGATATCCAGTGAAGCACAATAGTGACACTTATATGTTGAAGGCAACAAGCAACTGGACCTAAAGCCTACTCAATAGGCATGAATTCAATACTGGTACAGTAAACTAGCCAGCTCCCCAGGGCTGGTGATTTCATGGACCTTCGAGGAGAACCCACTACTGCCACTTTCCTCAACCACTATAGTTCCTAACTGCATTCTAAACACATATTTTGTGCCCACAGGAAAGTGTGGCTCTCACTTCTCATCAAAGAAGTTTCTTTTTGCAGGAGGTAGAAACCATTCCAGCTACCAGTGGTCAAAATACAAGGATAACTGACTGTGGGGCATCCAACCCCAAATGATGTATCTACGACACAACCCCTACACCTGAGGCTCAGGAAACATGACAGAAGAGAGTCAGGAAGACTGTTGAGAGCCAGAGGACCAAGATGTCCATTATGGGATAGTGTCTTCTATATATGACAGGAAAGCTGCCCACATGAAATCCCAATAATGTGGCTCCCTAAACACGTCCTGCATAAAGAAAACACTGTTTGAGATGCCAGTGAGGATGGGGGAAATGTCAAAAGACTCTAGCCCATATGAAGAGTTACAAGCTATCCATGGCTGCTAACAAAAAGGAAAACAAGTCTTCAAGTCTTCTCCAGGGAAATCTCCATGGTAAGTTATGCCTAAATACATAGATACATACGAGAAACAGCAAATAGACTCAGAAGACTCTGTGTATGTATGTGTGTGTGTGTGTGTGTGTGTGTGTGTGTGTGTGTGTTGTGTTTGTGTACGAGAGACAGACAGACAAACAGACAGACTAAAGAGGAGCTTTTCTAATTTAGGAAGGGATGGGAGGACACAGAAGGAGTTTAAGGGAGTATAAGTTAGTAAAGGAAGGGTTGGAAATGATGTAATACAATACTCAAGTTTTTAAAGTTTAAATACATAACACAATTTCTTCACAGCCGATATGAGCATAAGTAAGTTAAATTCGTGTACTCTCAACAGAACAGAGATCTGAAGAAGCACCTATGATAAAGTCTTCCAGATGCCCAAGTGTGTCAATGAGGATGTGGCTCCCTTGACACTCACTCACATTGTTTCTCACCCAATACCCTGCCTTTCCAGGGAGATAAAGTGAGGTGCATATGTTGTTAGCTATTCTAATTGAGCCTTCCAGACTTGTGTGCCTGAGACAAGGCAGTGGGTGGCTGAGGTATTGCTGAATCACAATGTATAAGAATAGAATTTTAATCAGAACAAAATACTACAAATAACCGATCGAGTAAAATTTGGCTGTCTATATCTATCTATCTATCTATCTATCTATCTATCTATCTATCTATCTATCTATCTATCTATCTATCTATTTTTGTGGTTTTTTATTGTTTTTGTTTTTGTTTTTTGAGACAAGGTTTCTCTGTGTAGTTTCAGTGCCTATCCTGGATCTCACTCTGTAGACCAGGCTGGACACGAACTCACAGAGATTCATCTGGCTCTGCCTCCCAAGTGCTAGGATTAAAGGCATGCGCCACCACCACCACCACCTGGCAATATTTATGTTTATTAAATTTCTTCTCTATCATGCTATAAATAGATATAAAGAACCTTAGGTAGATTTTTATAAAGTATTCTATGTTTTGAATTGTATAAAAATGAAAACTATAAAAAAAGAGAGAAAGATGAGGTATTTCTCATCTCTACATCTCCTTCAGGGATTATTAAAGAATAAGAAAAATAAAGAGTAGGAAAAATAAAGTACCAAGAGCTTTTTTCAAAATTACGCACATCCTTAATCTCTCTCTCTCTCTCTCTCTCTCTCTCTCTCTTTCTCTCTCTCTCTCTCTCTCTCCCTTATTCTTCCCCTGTTCTTTCCATTTGTTTCTCATTTCTCTTTCTTTTTCTCCCTTTGTCTATGCCTTTCTCTCAAATAATCAAATTATACATTTGATATCTTATTTAGTTTGCTGGTGTTCTGTATCTACACCTTGGTTTTACTCACAAAAGAAATTCTATCTCCTAGCCACCTCTTGGGAGTTTTGTTTGCTCTTGGGTTGTACATTTACTGATCCAGAATTTATCGATGTAAACTTTCTTCTGTGCTGTATTTGTGCCTTGCTTCCTTCCTTCTCGTATTTATCATCATCTTCTGCTTGTACATCTGTCCATTTGTCTTTCTTCCCTTTAATTTCTGCTGCATGGTCCCCAGATAGAAAATGAAATATTAGGTTTGTCAAGTGTGTATCATGGTTTAAATGCCTGGAGATGATGGCCTAAACAGACCAATCAATGAAACAAACCTCCAGTGCATCACAGAACTGGCACGAGATGTTTCTTTGGCTCCTTAAGACCTAACACGTCGATAACATATTAATATCATATTATGCCAGCCACCTCTACACAATTGACATGTGTCATTTTAAAACAAAACTTCATAGCTTTTGGTGAATTAAAAGAAGTGTGCTTGTAGCAAATCCAAACTAAAATTTATCATATATATATATATATATATATATATATATAAATAGAAAACATATTATAACAATATTAAAAGCTTCCCATTTTTTTAAGCAATGAATCATTATTTCATGATGTTTTAGCACAGTAGCACATGGAAGGCCCAAAGACTTAAATGTTCATTATGCAAAAGGCAGAATCAGCATATTGTGAATTTTTCCATACAAAAGCAATTTTTATTATTTTTTTCATCTTAAATAATGGAGGATCAAACTTACTAGTCTGAATATTAAAAATAATATATATGGAAAATATTCTTTATGATTTACAAAGGGGGGTTGTTTAATTTGAATAGCAGATGATCCTTTGTGTGTATGAAGACATTTATGCAGCAGTTAAATTGCAAAATTAACAACTTATGATCAAATAATTTGATTTTTGAGTCATGTATCTCACATGTTTATTCTAATATGTTTACTCCTATTCCAGAAGTTTAAAACAAAAACATACTGAAATAGTTAAATACTTAAGAGTACCATCAAACATTGACTTGGTAATTCCCAACTGATGTGTACAGCCTTACTGTATGTACATCACATGCTAACTAATGCTTCTGCCAGCCTAGTTCTATGCTGTCAATCTGAAGATGAAATATGTTTTACAATAGCACATCGCCCCCTTAGCCTCTGTCCTCATCTTCCAAAACAAGAGTAGATGTCATAGTCAAAAGTCCAGTCTGTGCTCTAACTTGCTAATGGTATTTAATTTTCATATGTAAAAATGGAGATTCTAACCCCTAACTTCATGAGTTCACTTAATGTTAAATGAAGCACGATGTTATAATAAATGCAAAACATGTTTTAAAGGAATGGGTACATCGTAAAGCACATAATAGTTTGAAAAAACTCAGTGATTCAATGCACTCAAGGCTTGCAAACACTCTAGTTGCAATTTGCTCAAATGCCCTTATCTCCTTTTCTCGATTCATTCTTTTGCTAATAAAATACCCTGATAAAAACTGACTTAGGAAATGTCTTAGTTTGCTTTCCTATTTCTGTGAAGAAACACTGACCAAAAGCAACTTGGGGAAAAAAGGGTTTATTTTGGCTTCTAGTTCACAGTCCATCATGAAAGGAACTCAGGGAAGGAACTCAAGGCTGGAACCTGGAGTACAGAACTACAGCAGAGGCCATGGATGAGTGCTGTTTAGCAGCTTGCTCTCAATGGTTTGTTGATGTTGCTTTTTTTTTTTTTTTTTTTTTTTTAAATAAAACCCAGAACCACTTGCCAAGGCATGACACTACTTGCAGTGGCTGGCCCCTCCAACATCAATCATTAATCAAGAAAATGTTCCACAAACTTGCCTAAATCTGATAGAGGAATTTTTTCAATTAAGATTCCCTTTTCCCATATGGCCTTGTCTTGTGTCAAGTTGACAAAAACAAAACAAAACAAACAAGCAAACCAAACTGAGAAGCATGGAAACAAAATGTTTATTCATCTTATAATCCCAGTTTACCATTCATTACTGTGAGGAAGTCACAGCAAAAGGAGCAGGAGACAGCTGGTCACATTGCATCCATGGTTAAGAGTAGAAGGAAAGAAATAGCATGATCATGTGCTTACTTGTTCAGCTTTTGTTTCTCCAGTTTCCTACAGTTTGAGAACCCCCTGTAGTAGGAAATGGTACCACCACCAACAGTGCACTGGGTCTCTCTGCATCAATTAACTTAATTAAAACCATCCCCCACAGCCATGCCCATAGGCCAAACCAATACCAATAATCCCTCATTGATACTGTCTTCCCAGTGATTCTAGGTTGTGCAAAGTTGACAATTAAGAAAGGTGCAAAGCTACACAGAGAAACCCTGTCTCAAAAAACCAAAGTTGACAATTAAAGCCAACCATTCATACATTCTGAACTAATCTACAGATGGTACCACTCAGCTGTTTGTTGAGCTGGACACTACGTAATTATTAAAGTAACTAAAGATCTGTGCTTCTATTCTTCTGCGTTGTTGGTACTCTTAGCCATACCAAATTTGTAGAATTGTGTTGTTTGTGCTATTAGTCATAACAACTTTGTAGAATTGAAAATGAAGGACCATCTCCCAGCCTTGATGATTACAATAAAAGCCACAGGAATATGATTAGTCGTGGGGGAGTGCTGTGACTTGAGAAAAGCAAATTGAGATGGTGAAAGTTACAGTTTCCCAGAGTACAAGATGGGCAGTTGCTTTTCACTCGTTGCACATGTCAACTACCTTTCATTTCTCAGCCTCAGCGCTTTGAAGGGCTACCGTTTCTCTGTGTAAAACATACCTCTCAACTCAGGCTATGTTGTAGAATTTCTTGGACAAATTTTAAATTCCTGATGCTCAGGCTAAAAGCCAGAATCATCACATCAGTGCTTTAAGAAGAGGACGAGAGTATCAGCTATGTTTAAATACTGCAAATAATTCCAATGAGTTCTCAAAGTCTAGCTATTTTGCTCACAAATCTGACTTTGCAACTCCCTGCTTTTTTCTCACCTCTGATCATACAGTAAAATACCACCCACTTGATGTTCTGCTGGTTAGCCTGCCTTAAACCAGCATGCCTTCCACACTGGGCTTAGAGGTTTAAAATCTTAGACATTTTTTTTTTTATTTCTGCACAACACGTTTACACAGTTTAGCAACTTCACAGCATATAGACAATATCCCTGTAGCACAGAAGTCTGAGACATCATGGATGAGTCTTCTGCTGAGGATCTCACTAGAATGGAATCAACATGTCAACCACTTACCTCTTCTATAATCTCAGTTATGATGAGATCCACTTAAAGCTTCTTTGGATTTTTGGCAGAAATCAATGTCTTATAGTTATAGAACCACAGTCCTTGTCTTACTAGTTGGCCATGGGACTGTTATCAGCTCTGGAAGCTGATCTCAGGTGTATGCTCTAGGTACTTGTGATAATTGTGTTCTCCAATATATTGTGCACACTAATAAACTTATCTGGGGTCAGAGAACAGAACAGCAACTACATATAGAGGCCAGAAAATGGTGGCACACACACGTTTAATCCTAGCATTTCAAAGACCTCTATGAATTCAAAGCCACACTGGAAACTGCCAGGCATGGTGACACATGCCTTTAATCCCAGGAACTAATGACAGGAAGCAGAAAGGTATATAAGGCATGAGGACAATAAACTAGAGTCTGGTTAAGCTTTTAGGCTTTTAGTAGCAGTTCAGCTGAGACTCATTCCGGATGAGGACTCAGAGGCTTCCAGTTTGAGGAAACAAGATTAGCTGAGGAACTGTGGATGTGAGGTTGGCTGTGGCCTGTTCTGTCTCTATGATCTTCAGTGTTCACCCCAGTACCTGGCTAACCTGGCTCTAGGTTTTTTTTTATTAATAAGACCTTTTAAGATTCATATTACCGCCGGGCGGTGGTGGCGCACGCCTTTAATCCCAGCACTCGGGAAGCAGAGGCAGGCGGATCTCTGTGAGTTCGAGGCCAGCCTGGACTACCAAGTGAGACCCAGGAAAGGCGCAAAGCTACACAGAGAAACCCTGTCTTGAAAAACCAAAAAAAAAAAAAAAAAAAAAAAAAAAAAAAAGATTCATATTACCAATACTTGGTCTTCTACCTAGCTCCTCTCATATATCAGGAAGGAGCCGTGTCCTCTGATTCATCTAATCAGAACAGCCTCACCTGGATCACCTGCATTTTGATTCAATTAAAATGCAACTCATTAGTGATTTATTGATGTCAGGGCTGTCCACCATGTGCACTGGTTCTACCAACACTCAAAAGTAGGAACTTGAACACGCATCTACATCAGGAAATAGGAGCCTCAAAACCTCAATGACTTCTGCCTGCTACAGCTCTCCATGGTTATAAAAAAAGGACAGTGCTTACCATAGCATGCATCACAATGTGTTGTTCTTATTTGCCTTCTTATCTTTCACTACCCAGTGAATTAGAGCAGGCTGGTGACTGTGCCACACCCTTGCCTGTCTTCTCAACACAAAATTGAAAGCCTAGAGTAGATTCCAGTGCTTGACTGAAGACTCTAAGAATTCATGCAATGAATAAATTGAATCTTTTGCATATTAGAAAATGGATCAAGCACAAAATTGGATTAAATTTTGACCTAGGGAGACTTAAGGAAGAGGCAACTAAGTCAATAATTTCAAAAAATTAAGAAAAGGTAACTTCAAAAGCAAGCTAATAAACATAACCGTATATTTTACTTTGAAGATTTTTAATTAATTTCATTGTTTATAAAACCATTGTTGTTCTAAATTATGTGTGATGTTTTTCATATTTTATTGTCTTTGAACCCAAACACACCATTTGGCATCCTTATTTTGATGGTTTGGGAAGTCAGTTTTTCCTTTATTGACCCACATACCAAATACATCATTCATATGATACACAATAAACATGCAAATCAAAAATAATTAGTTGATCTTATTATGATCATAAGGTTGACTTTTAATAAATCTCTTTTGCCTTGAAAGTGTTTAGAATGGTGAAAAATGGAAACTTTGGCCCTTACATTAGAGTTCTAGCAGCCCTATATCCCATCTCTAAATAAGTGCCTTACCAATATTCTCTGTAGAGTATTCCTAAACTGAAGGTAGCAATACTTTCTGGGTATATACAGAATGAACTGAATTATTTTATGTGAAGGACTTATGATAGAATAAATGTTATTGGATTGATACATTTCTAAGTGTTGTTCAAATCTTAGATGGCCTTTTTTGTTCCCCGAGACAGGATTTTTCTGTGTAGCTTTGTGCCTTTCCTGGAACTCACTTGGTAGCCCAGGCTGGCCTTGAACTCACAGAGATCCGCCTGGCTCTGCCTCCTCAGTGCTGGGATTAAAGGCGTGTGGCACCACCGCCTGGCCTTAGATGGTCTTTTAATTTAAAAAAAAACAAAAACCCAGAGTTACATATCAGGTGAAAGCTGAAAGATCAGAGAAGTAGAGCAGCCAGCCACTAGTTCTTCCCTCTACAAAATCCTCAGCCAAAAGAGAGGGAGTTCCTGTTTCCTCATGCCTTATATACCTTTCTCTGCCCCCCCCCCATATTACTTCCTAGGATTAAAGACATGTGTGCTTCCCAAGCAAAGGCATGAGATCTCAAGTGTTGGGATTAAAGGTGTGTGCCACCACTGTCTGACCTCTATGTCTAATCTAGTGGCTGGCTCTATCCTCTGATCCTCAGTTAAGTTTATTAGGGTACACAATATATCACCACAGAGTTCACTTTGTTCCAATATCACTAAACATTGATTGATCCAGTGGGGAGCAAAGGAAAAATAAATTATGTGTGTACCTTCTGCTTATTGGAAGTAATTGAAAGAAGATCTATATGCCTGAAATTTTAATCTAGTTTAAATTATAAATAAAATTTCAGATTCAGAGCTTAGTCTGAAGTACACTACTGACAAGGTCTAAAAATCAAGAGAATGACAAAAAGCTAACTAAAATGAATTACAGTTAACACCAGGAATTGTTCCTAATTATATCAGTACAAGAAAAAATTTTTTATATTGTATCTCTATACCAGCACTTCCCAATATAAAAATGTTAGCCAATCTATATGTACCTTAAGTTTCTATAAACTACTTTAAAATAGTAAAAAGCAATGGCTGAGATTGATTTCATGTTTTATTTAATATAATGGGTTTACAATATTATTTTAAAATATGAAAAATTTGACGGGCTACTTTATTTTTTGTATTAAGTGTTCAAAATATTGCACATGTTTTACATTATGGTACATCTCAATTTGAACTAGCCAGAGCTCTTGGTGAATCATCACATGACAAGTCCAGATGCACATATTTGCACATCTATTTATCAGTATTTACATGTACATATACTTCACCTTAAAAGACCCTCAAAACACAGGAGAAACAAAGGTTATATTTTACCTTCACACAAGTGGAAAGAGATCTGACTTGGCTGTCAAAAGTTCATGCTGGACCCTTTCTGCTGATTTGAGTATTATTATAATATCATTTATTTTCTCTTCTATCTAGGTAGCTCCTTGACCCTTCTCTTCCTCTTCCTTCTCTTCTTCTCTTTCTTCTTCCTTTCTTATTCCTACCTACAATGACACTAGCTTTGTTTGGCTGATAAGTTGGATATTCTAGAAGAAGGGAAATAAATTAAGGTCTTCTACACATAACCCCTCTGTCAAAACCATAGTATCATTTTGAGAAAGGATACAGTCTTTAAATCTTAGATTTGAGTAACTGTTTGCATAGCAGAAGCCAAATGCAGGCAAGAATGATGAGAAAAGGAAAGAGATGTGGCCACACCATGGATATATTCCTTTATCTTGGAAATGTTCAAGTGAAGGCAGATACACAGGTGATAGTTCTTTTGTTATCGACTTAAATGATAATTTATTTGCTTTTATCAGTGGAAGAAAGGAAATTGTTTAAATGTATGGGCTGAGAATCTGTGTTTTTGACTAGTGATAAGCTCAAATTCTTTACAGACTTTGTGCCAAGATAGCTTTTTGTATGTCTGAATTGATAGAGCAGCACTCTCTCTGGAGAGCAGAGAGATGGCAGGTGTTCTTAAAAACAACTTGAGTGGTAGAGAAAGTAAAATATCTCCTGAAGTTTCCTGGCTAGAAATTTTTGAAAACTTCCCCAGTGCAGAACCAATGTACACTTGTACACATAAACACACATATGTGAGCACATACACTCACGACCACTAAGAAATTAGAAAAATGTTATTGTGAATTAGGGTAACTTAGCAAATAAATATCTTGACTTTAAGCTCTGAGTTTTTATATTCTCATCTGTAGCAATGTCAATAAGCCCCTAGTGAGCCAATTAAAAACAGAGTGAACACAAAACCTGACTCTGTAAAGATCATGTAGGGATTCTCTGAGAGCACTGCAGTTTCAACTGGTATTCCAACCTTAAACACTTGCTTCACATGATATTTGATAAACTTTTGCACATGTGGGCATAGAAACACACACACACACACACACACACATACACTTACATACGTACATATGTAGAAGCAAGCTTTCTGTACATAAAGATCAAAGTACTCAGACTTCCTGCTTCTGGTATGTGCAAATGTCATATGAAGGAGCCTAGTGTCCCATCTTTATGTAAGCATTACTTTTTTACTTACAACTACAAAAATTCTTCAATTCTTCTGCTCTAGGACTCAGAATCTCAAAAAGAATTTGTATAACTTTTTAGGTAAATCATAATTTTTAATTGTTAACTCATAGTGAAAAAAATTATTGTTCTTCATAGAGACACAATAAGGTTTAAAATCATTTGACTAGTAATCAGTAGCTGAGTCCAATGAATTGTTTTTACTGTTATAATCAGAAAAAAAAGGATGAAAATATCTATAATCTATGCTGAAAACCTTTAGGAACAAATATGAGATTCCAATTCACTGAATATATCTGTAAAGTTTATTATCACTCCCAAGTTGCCAGTTTAAATTGACTTCTTCCTGAATATGGAATGTATAAATCACATAGAAATGGAAAACAGACATTGATTCTCATTTTTTAAAAAAGCTCAATTTCAAAGGAACTTGTTCAAAACTTGGATTATTCTACCCAATGAAAGTTACCTACCACAAAAAAAGATAGTGTGCAGTGTAACCACTGTGTCCTCCCTGTTAAAGTATTGCTCATATTCTTTCCGGCTATCTAGTCACATTTCATCTCCTCTATGCAAGAACCATCTGTCTCTGACTGTAAAACAAGACTATTAAAAACATCAAGAATATTTTCAACTCTGCACATTTAACATGTGAGTTTGCAAAATTCTAATTCCACCTTTTTCAACTTGAGCAATAACCAAAACATTAGCCTAATCTGTGTAATGCATACTTAGTGACTATTAAGTCTGTCCATTTTATGAGTCCAAATAAATTCTCTTTAGATTATAAGTGTATACTTGGCCTTTTCTGTTAACATTGTGGGATCTTGTTTGGTTTTTTTTTAAGACAAAGGAACCTCAAAAACTTCTTAAATATCTGATACCAAGAAATCTCTTAATTTTAATAATATTCTGTCCTCGTGAAGGAACACTTGATGAGTATGAGTGTGGCCTAATCAATTTTCTAGTTCTTAAGATATATTTTCACTCTTCCATTGTGAGATCATCTTAGAACTCCAACCACTTCTACTGTGGGATGCTTCACTTGTTAGCTGCATTTTCTATGCCTATTTTACCCGGCTCTCTTTGTTTCCATTTATTACTCCAGCTTTTCCCTTCAATTGAAAACTCAATTGGGAATCTGCTAAAAATAATGTAGTCTGCCTTTTCAGTTGCCTAGCCTTGGTAATTACCTTTTAAAAATATTGAATTGCATTTGCTTATCTATTTGTTGATACATGGGAGGGGATGCATGCCAGCATGCCACAAGGCTTGTGTGGAGGTCAGAGGACAACTTGTAGGAATTACTTCTTGTCTCTATTTCTTGAGTCCTGAGACCTAACCCAGACTGCCAAGCATTCCAGCAAACACATCTACCTGCTGAGCCATTTTGCTAGTACCCAGAATTTACGTATTTTGTGTTGTTGTTATAAAATTAGCAGCTTGACATTTTCAGGATATAAACAATGCATATTCCTGAAAGCTTAAAGACTCTACACAAGCAATGTGGAATAGCAGATGTGTTGAGGGTATTATGTCTAAGAGTGCCAATGAAAACCCTACATGACTGAGCAGAAAGACAATTCAGTATGCCATCTTCTGGAGTGAGCTGATTACAATGCACTATTTCAGACATCTGGTTAAGACTGATGCTTCTGTCTTATGTACCCTGAATCTTCGTATAAGGTATTGGGATTAAGACATTTGGAAAGTACTAACAAGCAGCAGATTGTCATAATCAAAGACTCTTCTTCAACACTGATCTCTCTCACCTCCACATCTTTGTGTGTGCTGTTCCTTCTCTGTAACATGCCCAGCTCACTCTCCATCGTCCCCACCACCCTATGCTTACTACTGCCTACTCATTGCTTGAATTTATTTTAAATAATACACAATTTATTTAAGCACACAAATTTTCAACAATTCTTTTGCCTGAAAGAAACTTTATCTTTTTTTCAAAACTATCCAGGCTTCTAAATGGTTTACTAATTAGTTGTATAAAATGTCACTCTCCTTGGAAAAAGAAAGGCTGTCTACTTAGAGTTAATATAGTCTGTATCACTATACAATATAACAGACTTTTGTCTCTTATGGGTCACCTACCAGACTATAAACTATATAGAATAATACTAACTATATTATGTCTTATCTGAAGATGTTCTCCAGATATCTAGAATCCCTTGTACTAACAACCTGCAATGGATATTTTAGCTTCTTTTTGAAATGTAATGACATTTAAAATTGCCTTTAACAATAATAAACAGGATATAGCACAGACTGGTTCTGAAATCCATGTAATTTATTAACTGGGATATGCTATGCCCCACTTACCAGCACTAACTAACAGAGCCATGCTTCTGTTGAACAACCTACTCTCATCATATAGGGCTCCAAAGCCACCTGTCACTCAATACACACACACACACACACACACACACACACACACACACACACACACACACACACTCGAGCTCATCTATTATATTTTTTTCCTCAGAATATTTTTTCTTCAAAGCGTTTTTCCATCTGAGAAATTTCTATGCAAATTTCCTTATTTTAACTTTCCCAATTATAATTCTGTCGTTGTATTTTCCCAGTAAAATTCAAATTTCTGGAGGATAGAAAGTTAACTTTTTCTCTTCATTACCATACACACAGTATTCAGCTTAGTATCCATCTTATAGTAATTCTGGCTATGAGCTTCATTCTAATAAATGTAGAATGAATAAATGAATGGATGACAGAGGTGGAAAGTGCAGGAGGAACTCGGGAGAAACAGTGGCCACTGGCAGCTAAGCTTTTCTGCCAAAGGTTCAGGGCCATGACTTAACTTGTCAAAAACAGTAGATTTAGAATGGGAATTTCCAGTAAAAGTTCACAGAACCATACTTTTTCATGGAAAAATAAAGAATTTCATCACCTCTTACTCTCTCCAATTAATATCATTTAAACAAAAAAAAATCTATCTAGAATGACCTTATATCTTAATACCAAAAAGAGAAAAACAAAACAAATTATGTAAACTTGATTATTTTAGCCTTATAATTGTATGTGTGTGCATTGCCTCATTTACTTTAAAAAAAACCATTCACCCAGGAATGGCACCAAGTCATGTGGCTTAGCAACTTTGACCTGACCTCAATGAGGAGATATAGGAATCTTTGACTAAGGCAGAATCATGCTTTCCCAAATATTTTAGACACATTTGGGAAATAGTAAATGGGCAGAGTAAAGGCTATGTAGAGGAGGAAAAGAAATGTCAGATAAATAGGTTTTTAAAAGCAATACCTACATGGTTTAAGAAAAACTCTTCCATCATGCTTGGTTCACATATAGAAATACTAGTGTTTTTAATGCACAGTGCTCAACTCAATACCAATCTTGTAGCACATTCTAGACTTTGGATAAATGAGTGAGTAACAAAGGTGATGGAAAGAGAAGCCAAGAGAAGGAAAAGTCACTCAACTGTTGACGAAAAGTATGTTGAATAAGATCTATGGAGCAGCACAATATCCTGTTCAGGTGGGAACAGAGAGAAATCAGAAAGGTCACTGGTTTTGATTGCTGCACAGCATTGTGCAACTGTGAGAAATTTGGAAAGCAGCAGGGCCCTGGACCCATGGTAGCAAGAAGGCTGGAAGCAAACTGCATTTAAGACTTATGATTTCAGTGAAGGAATGACTCCCAAGGTCTTTGTTTGTCACTCCTACACACATGGATCAGCCCCAATCCAACTTCAGATTCCAGTGAGTCTGGAGACAAGGGCAGGCTAAGCCAGAGTGAACAAAGAGCAAAGCAAAGACACACAAGAGATCTCTGATTCTTTTTTTTTCTTGGCTGTTCTGCCATATGCATACAAGGTTATAGAGTATAGACCATCCAAGCCAATTTCCACCTCGGTCCTACTCCCATATGTAAGACTGGTCATCACTTTTCTTCACCATGACACAGAAAGAGAGATTATAATAAATGCCACCTACTCCTACTTATTAAGATCAGGGGGAAAAAAGAAGAAAATAGAGTGGAAAAAAGATTATCAACCTGATGACAACATTGAAATCTGAGTGGGCCAGCCTAGACTATTTAACTGAGTATTGTCAACAACTAATGTTATCAGTGAATAATTTATCACTTGGGAACTTTTTCTTTTTAAGAAACACAATATTTTATCATAGCAGATCTACAATACAGAATGAATGCATACCTCACTTTACCCTCAGTTGGTTCTCTAAGTCAATCACATTTCCAATTAACTTTTGGAGTTTTTTTCCTCATAGGGCATCTTGGAGTATTAAGGGGACGAGTTGTCAATAATGCCATTTGTTCATTTTGAATGTGCATGGGTGCTGAGGTATCAAGTCTGGGAATAAGTCTCTAGTCCATATGCAGTGGTTCTTGAGGCTTTGCTTTAGAAATGTTTTCTATGTATATGTTCTTGGGCATTCAGTCTAAGGTCCTTTAAGGAAAAACAACAATAACAACAACAACAACAAAAAAAAATAAAACCCAGAACCCATGGCATGAATGAATCATCACCTCATGGGTCCTCCTTTGCCTCTGCTCAAAATTTGGCCCTTTGAATGTTTAGCAACAAGAGTGCAATAGTTACTTCTCTTGTCACCGAAGCATCTTAAAGGAGGGTTGATATATTTGGGCTCACAATCTGTAGTCCGTGGTGGTAAGGAACACTTGTGGATACAAAAGATTATGCCTGGGATACCTTGCTTCTTAGCAGACCAAGAAGCAGGGAGCTCAGGTTTAGAACCAGGACATGGCTACAACCCTAAGGCTCAGTCCAGTTACTGATCCACTTCTTCCAGCTAATTCCCCACTCCAAAGGTTCCACGGCCTCTCCAAATATCACCAACAGCAGGGACTACGTGTTCAAACATATGAGCCTATGGAAAGGGTTTCAAATTCAGACCGTAACAAAGTGCATGCCTTTTCTATTCTGTAAGAAGACTTGGTTTCTGTTCTTCATTCCTCCAATGTGTGATAAACAAGTAGCTTCCTTTCCAATCCATTACAATTAATTTAGCTACAAGGCACCTGGCTTTATTATGAAAGTACAACATCTTGCTTATCTACTAGATTTTATACAGTAGGTTTATGTCTCCACAAATGATACTTCAATAACGAATATTTTCAGTTTATACTTTATTGTACAACAGACCCTCAAAACCAACATTCTACTTTACACACTCCCACTAGAGCATCTATTAAGGATATTTTGATTTCAAGATAAGGTTCATATGTGTGGTAGTTCTTTTCTGTTTCAATCCAATAAGAAGCAGAAAAAAAATCTGAAAATATTTGTAGAGGTTACACATATCACTTGTGTAGAAAGCTTTGAAATCTTTAAATACTCATACCAGAGCATGATAGTTAATTCTGATTGTTAACATGAAGATTTTCACCAAAATTGAGATATGGGTAGGAGTTTAATTAAATATACTCTGGGTATCTCAGTGAGAATATTTAGAGAGGATTAATTAAGATATGAAGACCTGTGTTGAATTTGGGAGACACCAACCCGTAGACTGAGACCTGGATAGAGCAAAAAGAGGGGAAATCAGGAAAACAGGCCAATATGGGCATTCTCACATTCTACTTCCCTGATGCCATGATGTGAATCATTGGGTTATGCCACACCATCTCTACTGTGATACACTGGCAGTCCAGAAAGCAATAACCAGAATAAACCTTTCTTCTAAGATTTTTGTTGGAAGGGAGGGTGTATTTGTCATAAGGACAGAAAAAAAAATGGAAAATGGTTTAATAGATGATGCCTCCAAGTGTGAAATGTTATTTATTCAGCTTTTATGAATGGCATGTATGTAGTTGATTTATTTTTCCTCTTTGGGGGCCCACCACCCAATTCCCAAATGAATACACAGAGACTTATTCTTACTTATGAATGCCCAGCCTTAGCTTGGCTTGTTTCTACCCAACTTTTCTAACTTAAATTATCTCATGTCTCTTTAAGTACATTTTGCCTCTGGGCTTTTTACCTGTTTTTTTTTTCCGTATATCTTTCTTTCCTTTCTACTCCTTGGCTGGATGCGTGACTGGGTGGCTAGATTGCTGCCATCCTCCTCTCCTTCTCCTTTTCTTTCTCCTTGCTCCCTTCCCTAGATTTCTCCTCCCATTTATTCTCTCTTCCCACCAGTCCCGCCTTTTTTCTCTCTCCTGCCGTAGCTCTTGGCTGTTCAGCTCTTTATTAGACCAATCAGATGTTTTAGGCAGGCAACTAACCTGGACTCATAGGAGCTCACAGAGACTGAAACCAACAACCAGGGAGCCTGCATGGGACAGACCTGGGCCCTCCGCATATATGTGACATCACTGTAGCTTCTTGAGGGACTTCTTGTGGGACTCCTAACAGTGAAAGCAAGGGCTGTTTTTGATTCTTTTGCTAGCTTTTGGGAACCTATTCCTCATATTGGGTTGCCTTTTCCAGCCTTAATACAAGGGGTAGGGGGGTGCTTAGTTTTATGGCAACTTGATGAATATTTTGTTGAGATCCACAGGAGGCCTGCCCTTTCCTGAGTAGAAATGGAATAGGAAAGGATTGGGAGGGGCAGAGGAGAGGTGGGGGACTAGGAGGAGAGGTGGGAAGGGAAACTATGATCGGGATGTAAAATAAATAAGGTAAAATAAAATAAATAATAATAAAAATGCTATGGAAGAATACCGACAATTTTTTTATTATGTTGCCTTGGTACTGCTTTATGTTATAATTGATACTCATTTCATTTAATCATAATATAACAAAGTAAAGCTGTTCGTGGTAGCTCAAGCCTGTATCTCACCAGTTGGGAGGCTAAGACACAAGGATTGCCATGACTTCAAAGTGGCAGGCCTACAAAAGTGACTTTCAGGTCAGATTGTACTATAGACTGAAAGCTAGTCTCAACATGAATTAATGGGGCATAGAGAGAGTGTTCAGTGATTAAAATCATTGAATTTCCTTCCAGAGAACCAGGTTCAGTTCCCAGCATCTACACGATGGCTAAGAACCATCTATAACACCAATTCCAGGGAATCTGACAATCTCTTCTGATAACTGCTGGCATCAGGTAGACATGTGGTTCACAGACATATATGCAAGCAAAATACCTACACATACAAAATTGGAAATTATCAGTTAACCTAATTCACAAGGAAGCTGATCATCTTCTATTTTGAATCTATATATAATAAATCCAAAAGTGAAACAGTTTGGCTTACTTAGAAATGTGAATTTTAATTAAACTATTAATTATCTTACAAATATCATACTTAGAAGCAAGCTTAATTTTTGTGTTCCTTTGTTCCTGAATGTTTTAGAGGTGACTGGATACTGAAGATTTCAATGCAAAGGAAGGAATAATTGACACCACCTGGGAACTTCCTTACTCCTGTTCTCCATGACAGACAAGATCAGAAGCTTACAAATCAGAACCAGGATGTTCTAAGAAAATGTCTGTTCTCGGTCTTCTCTGCCAATTATCTGTCCATTGGCAAAGAATTAAAACATAGTAAAAGTGATGTGACATTTTAGGAGAAAGAAAAATAACATACGAGCCTGTAGTGAGCTGCCAGGTGCAAAGCCGACTTCCCATTTTTACAGTAGTCATGAAGTCAGGTTATGTCACAAAGTTTTGCTGTAAGAGTCTTCTTTTTCTGTTGTCCCTGACTCCTGAACACTGCTCTGTGACCCTTCTTCATTAGTAGCCCCCTGCACCCTGCTGCCTCTCAATTCCTCACTGTGTCCTCTTCACACATAAACATCTGACACTGGTTATTTCCTTCTCTATTTGCCTGAACTACAAACATCTATAAAGGAGAAGGGGTATTTCCTAAAATTTTGACAACAGTATGGGGCAGTCAACAGTTACGTGATTGTGTCCCACTCAAGTTGCGAAGCTTGGTGGTTGTTCCAAGAGTGTCAATCCAGCACCCAGAGTCTAAGAGGAATGCAGGTTCAATCATTAGCAAATCGAATGAAATCCTCACTTAGCCAATATTTGCTTTATTTCTATATTAGTGCCACCTTGCCCTGCTTGAGGAAATCCCTTTGATCTTTTCCCTGTTCTAACCAGAATGATTGCATGTGGCTTATTTGTATGTAAAATCTTTTACAACACTGGATTGTAGGGCTGTCCTGTGACCCAGCCTTGATTTAAGTGGATTCCCTCTTACTGTCATCTAGCCTTTTCTTACTTTTACTTTCCTTTCTCTTATCCTTTTGATCCCCCTACCACCGTGCACCTCATAATCTAATTCTCACCCAGGTGTATCCCCATGCTTTCCTTCGGAGGCAGGGTCATTTGCCTCAGATTCAGCGATCTCTTCCAAACAGGGCTGGGTTTGGGAGACAATAACATTGCAATAGAGGGACACTTCATATCCAGAGAGGACTGTGATCATGAAAAAGTCACTAAGACCAAGGCAGTGAATTTTCATTTTACTTATAATGATTACAGTATGAAGTCATGTTCCTTCTCCCAAAGATCAGTCTCAAATAACTATAGCCATTATCATAAATAAACCATTCATTCACCTGCAGATTACTTTCTTAATATTAAGCCCCCCCCAAAAAAAAATAGTAAAATAATTGTAGCTCTGGCAAGACTCTCAATAGTATTGGAAGGGGGACGAAGGAGCACAGGAGACTTTAGCAGATACCTGCTGAATGTGGTGGTGAGAAGCAATGTGTTCTCGTGTTTTCTTCAGCCCTCAGCTCCTCTCTTAGGCAGCACTCAATCACCTACCTCAGTACTGGGAGAGACTTGAATGTGTTCTTGGCATTGCTGATGCTCCAGAGATAGAGCACTGGGAAAGAGCCATTAAGGCCCCCATGCAACTTTAAATATCTGTGTCTGGTGGACCAAGGAATCATCTCCTTGACCCCTGTGTCATCCCTAAACACACAAGACTAGAGTGACCCTTCTTGAGTTCTACATTTTTTTAACAACAAAAGACAAAAGTGCTAATTTTCTGAGTTTTAAGCTCATCCGAATTTATTTTTTCTGTGTTAACAAGGCTCTAAAAATCAATGACTGTGTTTTGAATATAGATTCTATTTATTACCAACTGCTCATTTTAAATTCAATAATCAATCTTTCCATTCATATTTAGTTTTGATACATAAGGACAAACACATATAAGTTAAAAATTTTAGAGGGTAATTACTCACACAAGTCACTAAGTCTGCTGGAGAATGCATCCTGGTGTGAACAGGGTAATCCCCCACATTGCAGATGTAGGAGAAATGTCAAGTCTTGAAAAAATAAATTTGGTGAATGGCTACTGGGTAAGTGGTCCAGCCTCAGCCAATTAAGGGCTATTCATTAAAGCCCCCACAGAGTTGCCTTGGCAGCAGATTGATAATGGGCAAACCTCACTGAGGTTCCAGGACAGGGCCTATTCTTGGCCAAATGTATCACATTGAGAGTTTGAGTCCTGTTAACTGTGTTCATTAGGAAAAGCAAATTATAATTTTTCAAGGTTTAGGGATAACTTCCTTATTTCTAATAAATTCCAATTTCTCAATAATTTTAGAGTACAAAATTATGGTCAAAATTACTCTCTGTAAGTTGAGGAGTTATGTGTCAGTAGCCCATGTGTTTAATTATAAATTCTTGTTACAGATAAACTCACAATGTGGTTTCTGCTGCTTATTGAATTTCCCTCTTTTCACACCTTCTATCTTCCTTTCTATGAAAACAAGGGAGAAGTTGGGAGAATGCAAGGGAGAAATGCAAAGAACTGAGTTTGGCTTTCTGCACTAACTTTTCCTTTTGGTTTTTCTACCTCTTTTCTTTTGTTTCCTCTCTAAAGACTTCTTCTCATAGCAACTATTACCTCTCCCAAGAGTCACCATCACCACAGTACAGATGTGTACCATCATTGCAGTACAGATGTGCACCATCACTGAAGTACAGATGTGCACCATCACTGCTGTACAGATGTACACTATCATTGCAGTACAGATGTGTACCATCAGTGCAATACAGATATGTACCATCATTGCAGTACAGATGTGCACCATCACTGCAGTACAAATCTTACCAAGTGTGTACCATCACTACAGTACAAATTCCAGTGTAGAAGGTGACTAGAAACTAAGAGCAAGATAACGGAGGGAATATCTCCTTTATTCTCCATAGTCTAGCAGCTCCTTAAACTCATTCCTTTATCCTATGTAAATTTGGTGAGCATTTTGCTAACAATCTCAGTGTAGGTGATTTTTAAAAAGATAGAGTTCCCTATAAACACAACCAAAACAAAGTAACACAAAGTGTAATAATTACCAACTATCTTAGGACAGGTATTACAGAAACCCAGAAGAAAAGAGATTTTACACCATAGGCGCTAAGTAAGAAATATAGAGGTCTAACACCATTGACATTGAAATCTGCTCTATATAAGTTTCAACAACTCTACATCCCTTCTTTAAAAGACTTCAGAGAACAAAAACATTTGTTGGTCAATTTGGAATTTAAGATCAAATCATTTGGAAGAGGACCTACGTTAACATCATCACTACATTTTCTCAACGAGCACTAAATGGTATTAGAAATTTTAACTTACAACCCATGTGTAAGCATATTTGTTTCTAAAATGCTAAGTAATTTTGATCTATTTTATTTGTCCTTCAAATAATAATATTTGCTGGGGTTTGAAAAATAGATTTACTGAGAAATGAGGTGTTACAACACTTTCAAAAGTATCTACAGTACAGCCAAATGGTCCTATATTATGTTAACTAGAAGATTCCAAAAAGAATATGTGTCGTGGCATTGTTTTCCCTTAGGTAAGTCCAAGATAAATTAAATGGCACTACCTTAAAAACACTAGATCTTTGCACATTTGACCTGATCAGTATCATCAGGCAGTATGCATTTGATGTAAAGATATGTGTTGGCTTTCTGTTGTTTTAATTCTGACAGAGTTTCCTTTTTGCATTTTTTAAATGTGTGTAGTTTTCAATCTCACCACTTACCAAACAAAATTTGAGTAGATTCAGACTTCAAGAAGTTCATTTTCATGTGATTTTTCTAATGCTTAGCATATCCCTATATTTTCCATTTGTTGCTCTCGAAGTACTGTCAGTGGGTCTGGTTATGGTGCCCTTAAAGGGAAATGGGGAAAGGCCCGGCTATTGTGTAATACAGCACATTTCATTATAATGCAGAACGCATAGCTTCAAGTGTTTGCAACACTCTCCAGCCAGCTCCTTTCACACTGAAAATAGACATAGGGCCAATGTGAATGCATGACTCTCCCCCCAGCCAGCTCCACTAATCTTGCAGCTGACATCTTAACAAACAAGTGGGCATTCAAGAAAGTTTACAAAATTTAAAGCCAAATTGCCAGTCACTGCCTGCCACCACATATTTCACCAAAAAATACACCAAGTAAATATGATCACTTTAAAGAAACACTCCCAACCATTATTCAGCAGCAAAACTACCTGGATCCACCCAGGCTGGCTATGTAAGTTATTCAAATTCTTTGCTGTTGTTATTGCTATTCTCAGAAGCAAAGACATTTGGGAGAACCTTAATAGGGCTGCATCTGAAATTCTTGTTTTCCTTCTAAGGTATTGTATACTTATTTTAAGGAGATTTGTGAAAGCTAACGTGGATAGCTACATAGCTTGCTTCACGAGATTACAGTGGAAAGTGCTATGTAGAAGAGGCCATTCATCCAGTCCCATTCTGGTTCCAATTCTCAGGGTTTTCCATTCTTGAGGGGTTAAAGTGAGATTGCTACTAAATCCTAGCTTACATAAAGGAAGAAACATCATTTCTCTACTGTATTGCTCAATCACAATGAATTCTCAGTGTGTTGTATGAAAGTGCTTTTCTGGTCAACAACCTGGTCAGCCCCTCTCACCCAGGTTGTAGCCATATACTGGGTTCAAGGGGGTCCTAAGATATTATTTGTGATCTCTGGGAGAACAGCCCTTCCTGGAATTTCTCTCTCAGGTGAGATTATCGATTATTCTTATCTCTATAATATAGAACTACACTGTGTGCCCTCCTCTGAACTCAGGCACATGAACATTGCCTGACAAGTCAGAAAAAGATCACCCTAAACTACTGACAACTCTTCAGTGCCATTACTACATAAAAGTAAAGTCACCATTCAAGAATCCAGGCTCCACCCCAGAGCAGGTTTCAACCAATATTATTGAGCATCAAATTTTCAATGGGAGCATGAAGAATGTTCTAGATGTTGCTGCATATATGTGAATATATCCTGTGTTAAGTTCCTACTACATTTTTATAGTTTTTGCCTTTTTAAATGCACCTTCCTCCTCTGATCTCCCAGAGTGCTTTCTCCCTTTAAATATTAGGACATCTTCTAGAATGTTCTTTTCATCTGCTCAAATTATTAAATATCTCCTCAGAATTTCAGCAGAATGCTACTTTAAATGTCAACTGCCTTTTGAAAAATAACTTTTCCCTACAAAATTGTATTATGGCAAAAATATTTACTGATGGTTTGCAATCTCATGCTTCCAAAGTATATCCTTGGTACCCCAAAGAACTTTATCAGCAATATTTTCTTAAACCTACACTCTGGGTGGAAGAACAAATACATGCATTCAAAACTGATAATATCATAGTGGCTCCATTTTTTTCTGATGGAAATCACATAAAAATATTTTCCACATAGAAAGAGGGGAGCTACTTATTGGGTCCTCATTTTCTGGAGCACATGACCCTAAACATGAATCCCAAGCCCCTCTATGTGTGGTCTGGAACAATCTGGCTTATTATCACTTTCCTTCAGCTTGCTCTTTTTAAGGGAAAGGAATTTAAATGCCCACTCCTTGACAGTGGAGTGACACATCAGGTTCAAGAGAAATATCTAAATAATCAGATACTAATCTGCTATTTTCAGAATGCTTTTCAACAGAAACAGGACAGACTCATTCTCATTGGATTGACTTTCCTCTTTGACTACTTGTCTGCCAAAATTCAATGTTCTTGATCTTTCAAGTGAGTCTGAACACTGTCATTTGCTCTGTTGTCTTTCATACCATCAAGAAGGAAGAGTCTGCTACAGACACCATATCTACTGCGAAAGCATTAAGGAATTTTATCTTTCTAAGCCATCCCCACATTCTTTATGTAACAATTTATTTGCTTTTTTCCCAGATGCTTACAAAACGTTAATGACATTAGATGCCCACAGTCAATAGATGGACGGCGCTCGGTGGCACTGGCCTCTGCGTATTCACTAAGAATACTGTTTGATTCTTTTTCATTTTAATTGCTGCTATGGCTGTGGATATAAGTTGCTACACACAAAAGGGTGACAAATAATGATGAAAGACACCAGAGTGCTCTCATGTGTGGCTTCGTCAAGAAGGAGAAAAGAGATTATTGCAGCTGAGCTGATCACATGGAATTTGCTGGGCTTTTCCTCACCTCCCCATCCCCCACCCCAATAATCTCTGTCTCTCTACTAAAATGCAGTTCTTAAGGTCTATGAATGATCTAGTTGAATGATACACAAAATTTGATCCTATTAACAATGATCTTTAGAATGTTCAAGGACATAACACCACTTCTGTGAGGTGTTATGTTTCAACATAAGTGTTCTCTAACCCTGATAGGAGCAAATCATCATTTTCTTCTTAGAGCACTGTTGCATCAAAATGTAGCTTTTTTTGTGATGTAGGGGGCCATAAAATGAACATGACATCAGTTAAAACAATATTTCAAAGGCTTTCCCAGCCACTGAGATGTCTGTCACCTGTATTTTTTAATTAATATTTTAATTCTTTAAGTCATTTAATACTGGGTAAATATGTTGATGCTGCAACATGGATGCTGAGAAAAGTGTGAGAGGACCTAATAGGTAAAATAATTGTTTTATGACCCACAAGTTTTCAATTGTTCTTTTGTTTTAATGGGAAAAAAAATAAAGCTTTCTGTTATCCTTGCACAGAGGATTAGTGCTTGTGAAGGAAAGAATGAATCTGTGTCCCAAATTATTAAACATTTTTGTGTGACACAGTCCAGATTTCTCATCCTCTTCTCAGTAGCAGAGGAGCTTTTATGTTTAGCACTTGCCTCCTCTTCTCATTCTAGAGTCACTCTTCATCTTGCTTCTCCTCTTTTCTCTTCTCTGTATTGACCTCTGCCCCATAGAATGTACCTTCTAGTTACCTGGAGCTTGTTGTGCCCTCCCTCAGCCTCTGGTTAGGCTCCCTACTCTCCATTACCAGCAACAGACCCATTGTCTGTGTCCCTTACTGCTGCTCCTTGGCTCCAAGTTTTCCTGATAACTTTCTTATTTAAGCCATTGTTAAGTATTCCATGAACAAGTGTAAGGGAAAGCAGAACAAACTGTGGGTGTACGTTTGTAAACATCACAGCAAGGAATGGCCAGCTGTTTCATATCTTGTTTTCCAGCTTTTCAAGTCAAAATCTCTCCCTCCCTCACTCCCTTCCTTTTCCCCTCACCAAGCTAATCCATCCACTCCTCACAGGTATTTTCATGGCAGCCCGATACACTAAACCTTCCCCCTTGTCATCATAACATGCTGTCAATCAGTACCAAAACTAGGAACAATTTGTTGATGGTAGAGCTAAAGATTCTGGTTTGAGGTTCTCTCAACAAGTGCTTTGTGACTCACACTAATAGTGACAAATATACACTAAAAGAAGATATGTAAATTAGGTATTGAACACACTTGTTAATAAATGAGAAATAGTTATGTCTTCCCACAATAGAACTTGCCCATTTTTATCAGAGTCAAGACTCAGAGAAATATTTTCCTTCATTAAATTCTGCTCATCCTGTGTATCCCGCTATTCTGTGTTAGCCTTTTAATTCTTCAAAATAAAGGCAGGGGATTAGTTTTTTATAAGGGCAGCTTCCCTCCACCCCTGCAAGAAAATTCTTAGAATGAGAAAAACACCGTGCCTTAGTCATCATCTGTAACACCAGAGTCCCTTTGTGTAGCAATATGGCTTTCTGTTGAAGGTTCCAAAAATGAGGAAGGGTTCAACAGCTCTGCACAGATAACAGCCCCAAGTGGCAGGCAAGATGAGGTTTAGCAAACTAAAGATTACAAGGATTTTTTAAAAATGGAAGGGAAATAATTAAAATCAATCTAGTTAAAATGATGGGAGTTCCAGGTCTCTTACAGCCTTCCCTCACACCCAGCGCCTACAAAGGGCATAAAGGCTTTCGGGAGCCCTGGTTTATCCCCAGTGACAATGGTCCAAGATGTCCAGCCTCAGTAAACTGGAAATTATACTTTGTATGTACAGAGCACACAGACATATGCTGACAATTTGCTTAAGATGCATCTATGCTTCATTTGGGCAATATATTTGATCAAAGAAAAGATAAAAATAAGAATTAATGATTGTTTTTTGAATTAGACTTGTTCATTTCAATATTCTGATGTAAAAAAAAAAAACCATAAAAACTATAGGAAAATAGGGACAGAGATCTATAAAATGATGTGAGATTGCCACAACATCAAATTCCTGATGATTTTTGTTATATAATTCTGTTATGGGGCGGGGGTTGCTTTGATATTGATACTTTCTCCAGTTTTTCGCAGAATCTTTGGACACACTGACAGAGCTAGAGAATCCAAAGCCCATACAAGAAAACTTCCCTTATCTATTTAAATTCCAATTTTATCCTCCAAAACCAAACAAAAAAGGAACATTGTTGGTCTGAATAGTTTAATTTTTTTTTTGTCAAAGGTGGGAACTACAGCTCTTCATGTCGAGAAGTGGGGGAGTCTTTGAGGGTGCCCCTGAAGAGTCTAGCATTTTATTCTTGTGTCCCATGTACAGTGGGAGGGGACACTGGGAAGTTTGAATGGGAGCTGAAAGAAGCATTCTTTGTGTGGCTCCCTCTCTCCTGATATGGTGTGTGTTCCAGGAAAGAGGACAGGCGCTGAGACTAAACACAAAAATCAAAATGGATTTTACTCCGCCTTCAGTAAACAGCATGGCACAAAAGTCCATTGTGCTATGAGATAACTGCTAAGATGAATGGAGTTGGCTGTCACGGAGGTGATTGTGGGGCCGGTCTCTATTGGATCACAGTCCAGGGCTGAATTCCTTTCTGGTTCATCAGGGTCTGTTGGTACCACAGGAAGTGTCATGATCCCTTTTTTCACTAGGGCCAGATGGTGTCCTTTTTGAGGCCTTACTAATGCCCAGTTTTCCACATGTAAAACTCCTGGGAAAATGACCTAACTCACAGCTGCTCAGTGAGGCTTGAGCAGGCATTTAGAAAGACTTCTGTTGGGAACAAGAAGATTGTACCACTAGCAGAGCAAAGGGGGAGGCTGTGGCCAGAAATGTATCAATTGCAAACTATTTTTAAACTACAATCATACTTTGAATCTTGGTTGCACAATGTGTGTCTTCCTAGGCAATGGCTGAAAGGGTGTTTCACAAAAGCAATTAATTGCTAGGGACGCTGATTGTTTTCCTAACAGAAGTTTTACCTTCCTTGAGAGCAGATGGCCTGAATAAGAAGAGAAAATGTGGTCCAGAAGGGTCGGGAAAGGACAAAAAGTGAAAGATTCCCCAGATAGCTGCAAGGAGCCTGGGGAGAGGGGAGGGACCTTGGTGTTAAAAAGAACTGGGAAAAGTGGAAACTTTTGATGTATGTGGGCAGTGTTTACCAATGAATTGAATGATTCCCAAGAGCAGCAGGCTGCAGGTGTGATGTTTAGAAAGCAGGATGCCTTTTCTATTAACTGAGTTACAGCAAGAAGACATGAAAGCTGTTACTGGGATTCATACTGAAAGTTACTGTAGGATTTTTTCCCCCACCTCCAAAAGCACAGGCAGGAAACTACAAGAGAGATAGAGCAGGACTCAACAGCACCTTGAAATACTCAGTCTTTTGTGTGAGCTGAGTACTAACTAGCTCTAACACATTGGCCCTTTGTGGAATTTGTTTTACCCTACTGTTTCCACTTTGGGTAAAGCAACTAATTTTCACTAACATTTTATTTAATTAATTTGAGATGAATGACAGATTTTTCATATCAAATAAAAAGTGTCATGTTTTCTTGCTCCTTGCTATGGTTAAAAAAACAAAACATTCAAGTAAAGTTGCAGAATAGTTACTACGAAGCTATAATTCTATAAAGTTATTTTTCTAAGCTTAAAATATTAAAATGTTTATGCAAATGTGTTTAACTTTTGGTTCATGAAAAATCTTCTCTCACTGGTAAGAGAAGAAACAGCATTAAACATATGGATAGCGTTTTCTACCAAGTAGCTGACAATTCTGACACAAGCCTCTCCTCTCAGAAATCTGAAGTCTAACAGTTGTTGTGTACTGAGTAACAAAGCAGAAATAGAGGAAGGAAGCAATATGCTTAAGATTCCTATTCAGCCTGCGATTTTTATATAAAATATACAAGATAGTGATTATCTATCTTCACTACTGTGACACCCTAGCAAGCCATCAATATGCATGACTTGCTATTACTGTCTTTATTCTTGTGCATAGTTAATAGACTCTTACTCCCTATATGTAATTGATCAGGGTTTAATGTGGGTGTGGCTTGTCATAGGTAAGGTAATGCCCCCTTAAAACATTTTTATGAGACGCTGGCAGTTCCAAAAGGTGATTGATAAGTATTTGCTCAAGTGTACCTGGTTTTGTTCACTCTTTAAATGTCCATCTCTTTGGTGGAAACTAGACATCTGCATTTAAAACCTAATCCACTAATCAGGTAAGATAGAGGAGAACATGCATGCTCTCTGATTAGCAACCAGAAGCATGAGAACAAAGACTAAGAACTTGTTAAAGGCTCGATTTGTTTATTTGGCTCACTTCATTTTTAAACAATAACAGAACTCGTGCAGAAGAACTTCAGATATAATCCTGCTGGCTGGTATTGGTTTTCCTTTTGTTTTCAAAACATACCCCACTACTGAGCCTTGGTGCAGGAAGAGAGCAGACACAGGTATCCTGCATGCTTACAGGATCCATGTTGTACAGCTAACGAGCGAGCTCTCCAGATAGAACCAGGATTTCCTCCACTGGGTCAGTTACAGGCAGCCCAGCTTTCAGCAAATGCTAGCCTGCTGTCTCCTTTCTTTCACAAGCAGGGTTATGTTTTGTTGTGGCACAAAGAAATCCTTCCCTCCCTTGTTCACAAAGCCCCACAGCACTGGCTCTCCTTTATCAACTGCTCTTTTCTTTCTCTGAATGCTATATTTTTATTTACATAAGAATTCGGGTAGATGTTTTATTTACATATGTATTCACTCATTTCAGATGAATGAAAGGAAATGATGAAACCTTAAACCCAAAAGCACAATTTTGCAAAGCCTAGAAACCATCCCTGTAGCTGTCATTGTGCCAGAAAGTAACTCCAGGGTTGCTTGTGTTTGTTTTAATTGCTGGCAATTGTCTTAATTACCTTACTCCTCATATCTCCAGCTGAAATTCAAAAGGTTTGCAGTATCTTTTCAAGAGTCAAGTTTCATTCTACATAGTTTTGCTGTAGGGAGACAGGGAGGGAGAAGAGAGTGCCATTTGAAGCTAAGCTCTCTGACTAGGAAGATCCTGATCAAAAGTTACAATGGTCCTAAACAGAGAAAAAATATTAAGCCACACACCAATAACCAATTATATATGAATTCTAAGATGTTACTAGCAAAGAGTGAAGGACAAGATTATAAAATAGCAGAAAAATAGTCAATGGCCACATATTTAAATAAAATCTCATTTTTTAAGACCCTTCAATATAAGAACAAAATTCAAACAAGGAAGCTTAATGTTACCTAGAACCTACATTAAAATGTTTTTCATTATTATTATAATTTCTAGGTGTTACCAGGGGCCAGAATTTGGGCCATGTATGTCCAGATTTGGGGATCCTTACTCAAGAATGAAATCAGAGTCCATAGAGACTACAAAGCACTAAGGAAATTTCATTCAAAGCAAAGCAGACCAGAAGTAATGTCAGGAGTGACAGCAGGCCAGGTGAGCAAAGGTACTCCAGAGCCTCGGGTTACGACATCAGCTTTCTGTTGTTGGAGTCTAGAAGAGGACCTGGTTACTAGGGCAGTGGTTTAGGTGGTTCTCCATATGAACTAGTATAAAGTTGTACTGTGTGCAGTAGCAGTTCTACAATTGCTCTCATAGTAAGTCCTATGTACTTTCACTTACCTTGTCATTTTAGCACTGTAAAAGTTGTATCCAATTTGTTCTTTACAATATTCCTAGAAGATAAAGCCAATATCATAATTTATGTTGTTCTTATTTATTCTGATTTCATAGATATTTGTATTATCCTCCCACCCCGCACCATCTCCACACTCACAAACTTACCTTGTGATGCACAATTAACACATGACCTTTACCTGCTGAGTTCACCTGAATCTCATCATTGTTGGCACAATCTCCATTTGCAAGCCTAGTTGCAGACACAGCTTTTGCACCATCTTTTCCCAGTGAGAAGCCCTGAACCTTTCTCACAATGTCACTATCTCTATGCTTGCAAGCCTTGTTCCAGTTGAGTGAGCAAATTCTGTACCAGCTACTCCTGGCCCAACCCCAGGCACAGGACTCTAACACCAACTGAACCTCAGGCTGGCAAGAATTTCAGAACAGCCATGTAACCAAAGAGGGGAGTCTACATACCATGGTCACCTCACGGAATAGAAACAATATGAAAGACCAAAACACTATGCCCCTCCCCCACCTCACAAATCTACTAGTCCTACAGAAATATTCTTCAATAAGAGTGACCTAGATGATCTTCAGGACACAGAATTTAAAAGAACAATCATGAACTTTATCAAAGAATTCAAGGAGTTTTAAGAAGACATGGAAAAGCAGCTCAATCAACTTAAATGCCTGAGTGACAGCCAGAAAAACAGGAATACACAACTAAATGAGATGATGAAGGCAATTCAGGAGTTGCATATTGAATTCAGTAATGACAAAAATATTAAAGAGAACTTAGGAAGAAATGAAGATGTAGTTGGAAACCTCAGAAGCCTAAGCAAAAGCACAGAGGAAAATCTTACCATTAGAGGGGGTCAAGTAGAAGCTAGAATGACAGGATGTGAAGATAAAGTAGAGGAATTAGACTACTCAAGAAAAGAATATCAAAATTTAAAAACAAGTGCTGGCAGAGATGGCTCAGCAGTAAAGAGTGCCAGCTGTTCTTACACAGGACCTCGATTCAATTGCCAGAACCCATACATCAGACACAGCCACCTGTAAAGCCACGATCAAGGCAATCCAATGCCCTCTTCTGGCCTCCTCAGACACCTTCACAAATGGGGTCCAAATACATACACCCAGGCACACTGTTGCTGGAGAGCTTCTCTCCAGGTTCCCCAAGCCCCGCAGTCCCACAATCCACTTATAAAATAATCACTCAGACGCTTGTATCACTTATAAACTGTATGGCCGTGGCAGGCTTCTTGTTAACTGTTCTTATATCTTAAATTAACCCATTTTTATAAATCTATAGCTTGCCACGTGGCTGGTGGCTTACCGGCTTCTTTACATGCTCTTCTCCTGGCGGTGGCTGCAGTGTCTCTCTCTCCTTCTTCCATTTCTCCAATTCTCCTCTCTGTGTCCCGCCTATACTTCCTGCCTGGTCACTGGCCATCAGTGTTTTATTTACATAGAGTAATATCCACAGCACTTCCCCTTTTCTTCTTTTTTAAAAAGGAAGGTTTTAACTTTAACATAGTAAAATTACATATAACAAAACAATTATCAAGCAAGAATTATAGTTACAATATTAAAGAAGATGTCCTATCTATCTTATATTTGTGAGTTTAAGGTTTTATATCTAACTTATCTTTTATCATAACTGAGGAAATTGCAACTATCTAGTTTTCAACCACATCAAAGACCTGAGAAGGAACATAATGGTACCTGAGAAATGGTAGATGGATGCAAGCAACTTTCGGGAATCCTGCAAAAGTAGACCAAGACAGCTGGCAGCCTGGACAGTCACCTAATGTTTCTCAGCATTGTTGGTGCATTCAAATTGGCTACAGGCCTAGAGTATATGACAGACCATTTTTAGAAGCAGGAATTTTGAGAGACCATCTTACCCTGTCTTGGCAGAGTACAGTGGTCACTTTCCTTGTGTCCCGCTTGTCCAGAAAGGACAGCATTATATTTGTACTGTCAGCCATCAAGGCAAGGGCAGTTCTTTGCCCAGTAGGCCATTTTGTGCCAAAAAGACAAACTTCCAAAGGGAAATGTCTTAGAAGCCCAACATTCTCTCGGGATCAATTGGTGTAGCCAGGAGCAATTGTGTCTCACGTCAACAGAATTTTAAATTATTTAAATGCCATAATCTCTAGGTCTATGAAGTGTATGAAGATTACCTGTCTATCTGAAATATATCTATGTATACCTAGAAGACTTAACTAACATGGCTAGAAATATGATTATCATAGATGACTAATTATTAATCTATTTTTTAATCATCCATTACAATTTTAAATGAGTTACATAAACATAATACCTCAAACAAGAATAGAAATATATATATATACAGTATAACAAAATTAACTTCAAGTTTGTATCAATAAACTAAAATTTATACCAATGTAAAACATTTTAAACAAGTTGTTCTTTAAAAGTAGGTTCATTAATCTACCCTTTTATCTTATCATCTCTATATTCTCCTATATATCTATATCATATCCCCTTTTCTTTTTTAGAAGAGATCACATTTATAATCAACCTATTTTAAATAAAAATATTGGTTTTTCTCTGTCCCACACCAGAGGGCTCTTCTGATTTGGGACACAAGAATCTCTTAACCATTTTTTTTTTAAAGCAATATGTCTGGGTTTAGAGGGGGAGTGAGCCAATTCCACCTCTAAAGCCAGCTTGGTATATTTGGGAATTTGGGCGTAGCATCTCTTACTACTTCCTGCTGGAGGGGGGCGCTGTATCTTATGGGGACGCAAAGACAATTTTAGGCCTATGGGGTAGTCCGTGAGGCTGTATTGTGTGAACCAGTTGCCTTGAAACCGCTCTGGATGTTGGATCATCTGGGCCATGGTGTCATTGGAGACCTTTCAGGGCGTCTTGGCTGATGAAACCTGATGTATCTTAATCTGGAACAAATCCATAGCCTCTGGCTTTCTGTGGAAACAAAAGCAGAACCTCTTTTCCAAAGCAACATATCCTTAAATCCAAATTTTGAAGTCAAGGTCCCTTTAAAATATACATTTTGGCATAACTCAACAGCTTTTGCAATCAAATGTTTTTCTTTAGTTACAAATATCAAAGACAACATAATCCAGATTCTCTGTGTGGTAGCCATCTTTACATGGCTTATTTATCTTAATTTATCTTTTTTTGTCTCTTTTAAGCCTACATATTGTGAATCTATTGCTTTAAACTGTAGTATTTTAAGACTGAAACGGCGCTGTGACTGCTGGCTCTGCCCACTTCAGCTTCCCAACATGGCGGTGGTACGTTTTCCGCCAGCTCTGGGAATCATCAAGTCTCAGAAATAGTAGGTCTACGCTTTTATCAAAGCAGCATGTAGCCCAGAAACCTTTTTTTTTTTTTTTAATACTAGTAAAGAATAAATCTTAATGTGCTGCTGGCAGATGCCTCATTTCCGCCATACTGCTGGTCAAACACACACGCCAGGAACCCGCCGGTGTTCAAACCTGCGTTTTGCAGCGTCTAGCTGCCCGTATGAGACAAGAAGCAGGAACCTGTTTTTGGCTCTGTTTAGAATTGGTTATTAAATATTCTCAGGTTTAAGGTGGAAACTCGAGCCGTTGGGCGCCATTTTTTGCTGGAGAGCTTCTCTCCAGGTTCCCCAAGCCCCGCAGTCCCACAATCCACTTATAAAATAATCACTCAGATGCTTGTATCACTTATAAACTGTATGGCCATGGCAGGCTTCTTGTTAACTGTTCTTATATCTTAAATTAACCCATTTTTATAAATCTATAGCTTGCCACGTGGCTGGTGGCTTACCGGCTTCTTTACATGCTCTTCTCCTGGCGGTGGCTGCAGTGTCTCTCTCCTTCCTGTTTCCCCAATTCTCCTCTCTCTTTGTCCCGCCTATACTTCCTGCCTGGTCACTGGCCATCAGTGTTTTATTTACATAGAGTAATATCCACAGCACACACAAACATGCATACCCATGAAAAAAGTAAATAAACAAGATAGGAATGTACAAGAACTGTGGGACACCAAGAAAAGACAAAAATCTTCAAATTATAGCCATAGATAAAGGAGGAGAATACCAAGTCAATGGCATAGACCATATTCAACTATAATAGAGGAAAACTTACTCCAATTAAGGAAGACACTTCCATACAGATACCAGAATCCCACAAAGCATCAAATAAAAAAAGGACAGAAATGCAGCTCCTAATGTTATGTGTATACTTGGAACATTAGATATAAAGAACAAAAAAGGGTACTAAAAGCAGTAAGAGAAAAACCACAAGACACTTTTAAAGGAAAACTCAACAGAATAAAATCTAATTTCCCCTAAGGAAAATTTAAAATTCAGTGGGGCCTGGAGCAATGTACTTCAAGCTCTCAAAGACCACACATGCCAATATAGGCTACTGTACCCAGAAAAACTATATCAAAGTTGAAAGAGAAGGAAAACCTTTCCACTGTATAAACAGTCTAAAGTAGTTCATATTCACCAAAGCACTCCAATGGAGAATACTAGAAGCAATACATTGGACTAAAAAGAAAAATAAGCAAAATGAAGAAGCCACAGCATGGAGCAAAAGAAGCTATAATTATAGAAACGTAAGACTAAGAACACAGAGATAAAGGGCAACAACAAACAGACCAACAATAATTTTAAATACCAATGTCCTCATCTTCCCAATCAAAACATAGGTTACTTGAACAGATTAAGAAATAAAATCCACTTTATTGCAAACAAGAAGCCCATCTAACCTTTAAAAATAAGTACCACCTTACATTGAAAGGATGAGAAAACATATTCTAATCAAATGAAATCAGGAAGCAAGAAGATATCACTATTGCAATAACCAACATAATAGATTCCAAACTAAAATTAATCAGAAGAGATAAAGAAGGGTTGCAGGTGAGTGACCCACCTGCCAGCTGGACTGCCCCACTTCCTAGATTCTGATCCCCCAAGACCCATTCTGCCACCCAAGCTCTCCTACCTCATTATCCTCCCCACTTCCAGCCCTTCTCCCAGCTCCGGTAGACTTCATCAGCTCAAGTACAGTCCACACCAGTCACAACAGACTTCATCAGCTCAGGAACAGCCCACACCAGTAGGAAGAACAGCACCTCTGCTGAGCACTGCCTCCAGCTCTGGTGGAATACCACTGTTCCAATGCAGACCACACTAGTCTAAGGACCTGACTTCAGTGTCTCAGGAACAGCCCACACCAGTAGGGAGAAAGGTGCAGACCACAGTAGTCAGAAAAACAGGCCCACACCAGTCAGAACAAGAGACCCCCCCTGCTCCACCATAGGCCAAGCTAAACACCAGAAGGCTAGATCCCAACTTTGACAAAGACTATCTACTAGATCAGATCACACAGGTGACTAGAAATCTAGGCCACAAAGACTAGAAGACAAAAAAGGAAAGAGAAACCAAGGAATAAAACCCCCATCCAATAAAGACAAACTTAGAAATCAGGACCTGGACCTATAATCATCCCCAAACCAGATGCCTAAATGCCAGTGTAAGAACACAATCAACAACAGCAGTGCAATATGGCACCACCAGACCCCAGCTATCCTACTACAGCAAGACCCAAATATTCCAAAGCAGCTGAAGCACAAAAAAAGACCCTGAAAGCAATTTTGTGAAGATAATAGAGGTACTTAAAGAGGAAATGAAAAACTCCCTTAAAGAAATTGAGGAAAAGACAAAAAATTATAGGAAGCCAGTAGCTCCCCTTAAAGAATGCCAAGAAATCCAAACAAGCAAACAGGTGAAGAAAACTATTCAAGATTAGAAGGTTGAAATAGAAGCAATAGGGAAAGCACAAACTAAAGAAATTCTGGAAATGGAAAATCTGGGTAAGTTAACAAGAACTACAGATGCATACATCACCAACAGAATACAAGAGATGGGAGAGAGAATCTCAGGAGTTGAAGATGCTATACAGCAAATGGATTCATCAGTCAAGAAAATGTTAAATCTAAAAAAAAAAAAACCATAAAAAATCCAGGAAATCTGGGACACTATGAAAAGACCAAACCTAAGAATAATAGGATTAGAAGGAGAAGAATCCCAAGTCAAAATCATAGAAAAAAAAATTTGCTAACCTAAGGAAGGACATGCCTATAAAGGTACAAGAAGCTTATAGAACACCAAATAGATTGAATCAGAAAAGAAATTCACTACACCACATAATAATCAAAACACTAAACACACAAAACAAAGAAAAAATATTAAAAGCTGCAAGTGAAAAGGGCCAAGTAACATATAAAGGCAGGCCTATTAAAAACACATCCAATTTTTCCATTGAGATCCTAAAAGCCAGGAGTGCCTGGAAAGCAGACTCTAAGAGACCACTGTGGCCAGTCTTGACTAACATACCCAGCAAAACTCAATTACCATAAATGGAGAAAGCAAGATCTTTCAGACAAAATAAAATTTAAATAATATCTACCCACAAACCCAGCCCTACAGAAGGTACCAGAAAGAAAACCCTTATCCAACTAAGTTTACACCCAGGAAAGCACAGGTAATATATAATCTAATACCAGTAAAACCAAAAGAAGTGAAACACACACACACACACACACACACACACACATACACACACTACCACTACCACTACCACTACCACTACCACTACCACTACCACTACCACTACCACTACCAAAAACAAACAAACAAAAAGGAATAACAGGAATTAACAATCACTGGTCGTTAATATCTGTCAATATAAATGGACACAGCTTGCCAATGAAAAGACACAGGCTTACACAATGGATATGAAACAGCATCCATCCTGCTGCATGCAAGAAACATACCTCAACATCAAAGACAGACATTGAAAAAAGATTTTGCAAGCTGACCTAAGAAGCAAGCTTGTGTAGCTATCCTAATGTATAACAAAATAGTCTTCAAACCAAAAATTGATCATAAGAGATGGAAAAGGACATTTCATACTCATTAAAGGAAAAAATCCACCAGGATAATGTCTCAGTTTTGAACATCTATGCCCCCAATGCAAGGGCACCTGTAGTCACATTTCTCTCCCGGCCACCTGTTCCCAAATACCCAGCAGCCACTTCCCAAATATTGACTTAGAGGCTTAATATAAATTATAAATGCTCAGCCAATAGCTCAGGATTATTACTAACTAGCTCTTACATTTTAAGCTAACCCATATTCCTTATTTACACTCTGTCACATTTTTGTACCTTTATTAATATTGCACTTTCATCTCCTGCTCCCTCTGCATCTGGCTGGACACTCCAGACTCCACCCTTCTCCTTCCCCAAATCCTCAGGTTGGCTTTCCCACCTATCTTTACCCTGTTCAGCTATTGGCCAGTCAGCTTCTTTTTAAACCAATCACAGTCACAAATCTTCCATGTACTAAAGAATTATTCCACAGCAGGCACCCATATTTGTAGAAGAAAAATTACTAAAGCTTAAACCAAGCATTGAACCCAACACATTAATAATAGAAATTTCAACATCCCACTAAAATCAGTGGACATGTCTTCCACATAGAAACTAAACTGAGGAATAACAGAACTAAGAGGTGTTATGACTCAAATGGATCTAATAGATATCTACAGAACAATTAACCCAAACACAAAAGAATATACCTTCTTCTCAGCACCTCATGGAACCTTCTGCAAAGTAGACCACATACTCAGTGACAAAGCAAGTCTCAACAGAAATAAAACCATTGAAATACCCCCTGTATATTATCAAACCACCATAGATTAAAGCTGGATTTCAACGACAGCAGAAACTAGAAAAAGCCTAAAAACTCATGAAAACTGAACAATTCTCTACTGAATTACCATTGAGTCAAAGAAGAAATAAAGAAATAAATTAAAGATTTCCTAGAAGTCATTGAAAATGAATGCACAACATGCCCAACCTTATGGGAAACAGTAAAACTTTGCTAAGATAAAAGTTTATAACACTAGGTGCCTGCATAAAGAATTTGGAGAAATCTCATACTAGCAACATAACAGCACACCTGAAAGATCTAGAACAAAAAAAGGCAAGAACACCTACATGGAGTAGATGGCATGAATTAATCAAATTATGGCTGAAATCAACAAAATTAAAACAAAGAGAATAAAACAAAGAATCAATAAAATTTCTCAAAGTTGGTTCTTTGAGAAAATCAACAAGATAGACAAACCCTTATTCAAACTAATTAAAAGGCAGAGAGAGAATATCCAAATTAACAAAGTCAGAAAAAAAGTGGGACATAACAACAGACATTGAGGAAATCCAGAGAATTATTAGGTCACACTTCAAAAACCTGTACTCCATAAAATTGGAAAATCTAAAAAAAAAAAAAAAAAGATGGACAAATTTCTTGGTATATACCACTTATCAAAATTAAATCAAGATCAGATAAATAATTTAAATATTCCTATGGGAAGCAGTAATTAAAATTTTCTCAACAACAACAAAAAAGCCCAGGGGCAAATGGTTTTAGCACAGAATTCTACCAGATTTTCAAAGAAGAGTTAACACCAATAATCCTCAAATAATTCCACAAAATCAAAACATAAGGAACTTTGCCAAATTATTTTTATGACACCTTGATACCTAAATCACATGATGACTCAACATAAAAAGAGCATTACAGACCAATTTCCCTCATGAACATTGATACTAAAATACTGGCAAACCAAATCCAAGAACACATCAAAAAGGTCATCCACTATGATCAAGTAGGCTTCATTCCAGAGATGCAGGGGTGGTTCAACATATGAAAATCTGTCAATGTAATTCTTCATATAAACAAATGTAAAGGAAAAAAAACCATGATCATCTCATTAGATGCTGAAAAAGCCGTTGACAAAATCCAACACTCCTTCATGATAAAAGCCTTGTAGAGATCAGGGATACAAGGAACATAAATGAATATGATAAAAGCAATATACAGCAAGTCAACAGCCAACATCAAATTAAATACAGAGAAACTCAAAGCAATTCCATTAAAATTAGGAACAAAACAAGGCTGTCTACTCCCTCTCTATCTATTCAATATAGTACTTGAAGTTCTAGCTAGAGCAATAAGACAACTAAAGGAGATCAAGAGGATACAAATGGGAAAAGGTGAAGTCAAAGTATCATTATTTGCAAATGATATGATAGTGTACATAAGCAATCACTAAGAATCTACCAGGGAATTCTTATAGCTGATAAACACCTTTAGTGAAGTGGTTGAATACAAGATTATCTAAAAAAAAAATAAAAAAGAAAAAAGTAGTCCTCCTATATATATAAATGATAAACAGGCTGAGAAAAATTAAGGAAAAAACACACTTCACAATACACACAAGTAATATAAAATATCTTGATGTAACTCCAGTCAACCAAGTACAAGATCTATATGACAAGAATGTCAAGTCTTTGAAGAAAGAAGTTGGAGAAGACATCAGAAGATGGAAAGATCTCCCATGCTCATGGATCAGTAGGATTATCACAGTAAAAATGGCCATATAACCAAAAGCAACCTACAGATTCAGTGCAATCCCCCACTAAAATCCCAAATCCTAACACATTCCTTTTCAGACCCTGAAAGAACCATACTCAATTTTATAAGGAAAAAAAAAACAGAATAGTTAAAACAATTATGTCGAATAAAAGAACTTCCGGAGCATCTTCATTCCTGATTTCAAGCTCTACTACAGAGATATAGTAATAAAAACAGCATGGTATTGGCATAAAAACAGACAGGTGGATCAATGGAATGGAATTGAAGGTCCAGATGCAAACCCACACACCTATTAACATCTATTTTTTAATAAAGAGGTCAAAATTATACAAAAGAAAAGGGAAGCATCAACAAATGGTGCTGGTAAAATTGAATGTTAGCATGTAGAAAAATACAAATAGATCCATATCCATTACCCTGTAAAAATCTCAAGTCCAAGTGACAACTCATGCTGGAGATGATGTGGAGCAAAGGGAACACTCCTCCATTACTGGTGGGAGTACAAACTTGTGTAGCCACCATGGAAATCAATATGATGATTTCTCAGAAAATTGGAAATCAATTGATCTACTTCAAGACTCAGTTATACCAGTCTTAGGCATAGGTCCAGAGGATGCTCAATCCTACCACAAGGATGCTTGTTCAACTATGTTCATTGCAGCTTTATTCAGAAAAGCCAGAACCTGGAAACAACCTGGATGCCCCTGAACTGAAAAATGGTTAAAGAAAATGTGTTATATTTACATAAGGTTTCTTACTCAGCTTTTAAAAACAATGAAATCATGGAATTTACAGGTGAATGGATGATACTAGCAAAAATCATGCTGAATGAGGTAACCCAGACTTAGGAAGAAAAATATAGAATACATTCACTTATAAGTAGATATTAGCTGTAAAATAAAGGATAACCTTACTACAATCCACAGACCAAGAGAAGCTAGATAATAATAAGGGGTTTTTTTGGGGGGGGGGACACCCAGACCTCCCTGGGAAGGGGAAACAGAAGATTTTGTGGGTGGACTGGGGGTGGGGTGGAGATTTGAACTGAACTGGGTTGTTTTGTGTGTCATCTCAGCACAAGCTAGAGTCAATCAAAGGAAGGAGCCTCAGCTAAGGAAATGCCTCCTTGAGATCCAATTGTAAGGCATTTTCTCATTTAGTGATCAATGGAGGACAGCCAAGCCCATGGTGGGTGGTGCCATCCCTGAGCTGCTGGTCCTGCACTCTATAATACAAAACTGTTGTGATAAAAGTAATGTGGAATTGTCTAAAAAACAGACATGTAAAGCAATGGAACAAAAAGAACTAAACATGAATGGGCATGGTTTTTGCCATGTGATATTTGACAGATGCCAAAATATACACACTAGAAAAAAAATAGTATCAAATTGTGCTGGGAAAACTAGATGACCACATGTAGAAGAATGAAAGTAAGCTATATGTATCTCCCTGCACAGACACACACACACACACACACACACACACACACACACACACACACACACACACACGCCAAAATTTTAAAAAATGGTCAACTGAATGTGGGAGAAGCCTACAGAGTAAGAGTCTTTGCCAGCTATATATCTGTACTGTGGTTTGAATGAGAAAGTCCCAAGCTCTCAGCTTGCTGTGCTAGTCACCAGACTTTCTATCTACTGACATGCTGTTGTTGTCATCATGGACTCTCACCCTCTCAAGTAAACAATTGCTTCTATGAGTTGTTTTAGGGTGTTTTATAACACTAATGGAAATGTAACTAATACAGTCTGATAAAGGATTAGAATTCGAAATAAACAAAAAACTCAAGAAAAAAATTGGTTTTTCTAAATCTGAAGAGAGCATTCTCACAGATAAAATAAAAATGGCTAACAAATATCAAATGTGTTCAACGCCTTTAGCAATCAGGGAAATGAAAATTAAATACTTTGAAATTTTTGTCTTACCCCAGTCAGAATTAGCTAAGATTGAGAAAACTACTGACATCAAGTGCTGTAAAGAGTATGGGGAAGTGGAAACCCTCAATGACAGCTAGTGGGAGAGTGTGCAGTCACTATGGAAATTATTGTGGAAAACTGTCAAAAACTAAAAGTAGATCTATTATATGACCCAGCTAAACCACTTCTTTTCAGATGCCTGAAGGATTCAACATTTTACTTCACAGACACTTGCTCAGTCATGTTCATAGTTGTGCTATTCACAGTGGCTAAGAAATATAAACAAATGTTCTTCAATAGATGAATGGATAACAAAAATAGGTTATATGTACACTATGAAATACTATTCAGCTGTAAATAAAAAGGAAATCATAAAATTTGCAGGTAAATTAATAGAAGTAGAACATATTATGCTAAGTGAAGCAATCTGGACCCAGAAATACAAACACAACATGTTCTCTCCTATTTGTAGATCCTAGCTCCAAATGTGTAGCTGTGATTGTATAACCTGGAGTAACATCTGATATCAGGAATGTAGGAAGGGACCGTGAGAGGGGACTCTATAGAGGGGAATCAGTGGACACATTACTATGAAAAGGGAAATTGTAAAAACAGGGAGGGAGACACTTTAACAGGGATTGGAGGAAGGAGAGGACAGAATGAGAGGGAGGGAGGAGGGATCAATAACATTGAAGATGTTTGAGAAAGTCATAGATTATTATTTTATGTTTACTTAAAATTACATGTGAAATGTATAAATGTATACATGTGCAAGTATATGGTCTAAATAAACTGTACCACTAAATGAATTTTCACCACTTGGGGTAAAAATGCTTTCCCGCCAAGCCATCGATTATGTAACAAAAACCAAAGTACCAGATACCAGTTTGGTACTCCTTTTGAGTTTTTGGTCAGGGGAGTGCAAGAGACACCCAAAGCAATACAGACTTCTCTCATTGCTCCTGGTTGCCTTCCAGAAATTGAAGGTAAAACTCTATTGCTGGAGAAGCTGCCAACTTCAAACTCAAGACTTAAAGGAGTCAAGTCAGAATTGACCTGGAAGCCTCCGTCCTCCCTGAAGACCAGCTCTTTTAGTGCCATAAAAAGTTATGCAAGGATCCAAGAGAGAAAAGTAATCCCATAGTCCTACACAGCTACAATGCCCACAAAACCCCAAAATGACCAGAATGGCAAGATATCCCCAAAAAAGCACTTATGTACTATGCATAACCAACAACTGTCTAATTGGACATAATGTCCACTTAATAGGAAGGAGTTTATGCCTGCTAGAGTAAACCTAGCCTGCTACTCACGGATGGTGAGGTCATAGACCCTGCCAGAGAGCCCACTACCACCGCTTTCCTAACCAGTATATTTCTAGCCTCATTCGAAATATTGATCCTTATACCCACAGATAAGTGTGATCCCTACCTCTCATCAGAGATGCTTCTTTTTGTATCAGACAGACATCAGTACAGAAATATGCAACTGCTCAAAATACAGAGAAGAACTGACCTGGTTGTATCTCTCCATAATTGTCATTCTATAAAACAAGCCCTGTATCTAAGACTCCGGCAACATTATAAAGAAAGGGTGGAAGGATTGTTAGAGTCAGACATCTCACACAGGACACCTGCTGTGAGGTTCTATAGTCTGTAAATGACAGGGAAGCCACACCCAGAAAATCGCAACAATATGGTTGCCTAAACAAGAACTGAAAATTGACAATACCAGTTGGCACACCAGGATAAATGGGGGAAATCTCACTCAGCCCTATCCCTAGATGAAGAGTCACAGGCAATTAATAGCTTCTAGGAGTGGGAGAAGCAGGGTTCTCTGTAGCTGAAGTTTTCTACAGTCCTGTCCAGGCCCACAGACCCCACAGCCACTTATAAAATAATCACTCAGAAGGTTATATTAATTAAAACTGCTTGGCCATTAGCTCAGGCCTCCCACTGACTAGCTCTTACATTTAAACTCAGTCCATTTCTGTTGATCTATGTGTTGCCACGTTGTCCTTGGCTTTACATGTGTGCCATTACATGCTGCTCCCTGGATGGTGGGCTGGCATCTGCTGATTCAGTTTTCCTCTTCCCAAAATTCTCCTTGTCTGTTTATCCCACCTATACTTCCAGCCTGGCTACTGGACAATCAACTTTTTATTTATCAACCAATCAGAGCAACACATTCACAGCATACAAAACATCCCACAGCAGTTCTCCTAAGATGAGACCCTGGTAAGTTCCCTAACTCAAGTTTTTGTCCTTTAACACATGTGCATAGAAACAACTGAAGAGACTCAGTAGGTTGTATTCATAAATTTATACATATGAGTGTGTATGAGTAGTAATATTGTTATAGAACTAGAAATCATGAATTTAAGAGTGGGTGGGTATAGCCAGGAAAAGCTAGAAGAAGTAGAGGGAGAGGGAAATTAATGTAAATACAGTGCTCGTATAAAATTCTAAAAAAATAAAGACAAAGTGTGTGTTACACATCACTACATTTTACAGATCACCCAACATTCTTATTCTCTGGAAGAAATCAACCTGATTCCTCATGTTCCCATCCTCACCTACCCCTAGTTCACTCATGAAATCTTCTATTTCCCCTTCTCAGGGTGATCCATGTGTCCCCTCTCATCCTTTCTTGTTACCTAGCTTCTCTGGGTCTGTTAATGGTAGCATGGTTATCCTTTACTTTACAGCTAATATCCACTTAAGTGAGTACATACCATATTTAAGACTTTGATATTTTGATAATCCCAAAAGCAGAGAAAATAAATAACATAATTCATGTTTAGAAAGATTTAATATTTACAAATAATTTCCCATATAATTCATCTAAGAAATACTTCAATTATATGAGATGTGACTAATTAATGTTCTATTTCTAATTTTATAAAAATGACTCATGACATTTCCATAATTTTTAATGTTAAATCATACTCTCACTTAAGTGTATTTTTCTTCATCTTCATGAACTTTCTATAGATCTCAATGTCTTAAGCTTTGAACTTAATATAAACACAAGGGTGAATCTAGCCAAGAAGAAACATAAAGGGCCAAACTGAATTTTATTTTACTTTACTATTCTTAATGTTTATTTGTGTGGGTATGAGTATATACACACATATATGTACAGTGTGTGTCTGTGTGTGTTCAGAGACCAGAAGAGGCCGTTGCATCCCTTGGAGCTGGAGTTGAAAACACTCATGGGACATCTGCCTTATTAAGTGGGTGCTAAAATATAAAATCCCATCATTACAATTGCTTAGTACACATCCTTAAGTGATGAGCCATCTCTCCAGCACTCAAACTGAATTTTAAAGGTAAGAAAAGAAATTCCACTTACTTTGTCATATATATATATATATATATATATATATATATATATATATATAGCCAGATGTCATTTGCATACCTTCAACTTTAGGTCTTTTTCAGAGTAAACAGACATTAAACTACATGTATAATGTGTGAAAGCATATAAAATAATACCCAGCTATGAACATGCTCTCTAAGAGGAAGACAATAATTTTGATGGAAAGTTGAATTAGTCAACATTTCCACTAAATGTTGCTAAAGAGACATAAACTTCACAGTATTGACTAGTGTTACATTTAAGTTGCCTAAAAGTCCTAACTTTCTGATTTTACTAATCACCTTGGTACATAAATAGGGAGAGAATTAAAAACATACATATGTATTTATAAAGAAATACATGTGATATAAATATAGACTACAGTACGAACATGTTTGTAAATGTGTAGTATATAATAAATATGTAAATATGTACATACTCAAGTACTTTAGAAGAAGAGTTAAAACACATTTAAAGACCATCCACAGTGATGACAAACTTTTTAAAATATTATTATTACAATTTCTATAGTAAAATAACCCATATACATCAGGGAATTTTATGTGATGAATCTTTGTCACGTTTAAGAATAAGGAATCAAAGTTCTCACATGGAGACCTAGAAATGTTGCCTTTGTATTTCTGCTAGCATCAAGCAAATCTCCTTCTGATAATACAAGTCAGAGATTTTTCTCCCCTACTTCTAAGAATAAACAGACTAAACGATCTTACCTACCTACTGCACAGTAATTTTCATATCAGTATAGATAAATTTTTAACTATTGATTTATTCCTAAAATGTGAAAGTTTTCACTTTCTCTAAAACTTTAAAAAACAGAACATTCATAAAGTTGAACCCCATCTCAGGATCATTCTTAAGCAAATTATTTTCTGAAATAATGTAACTAGAATTGTATCCCTAGTGTAGTTCTGCAAAGATTACTCATTTCGGGCTCATTTTATTTGAATGGGCTGTTTGATTAAAGAAACTGATTCTCCATTTGACAAACTTTCCTTTGTTTAATCATTTCATGTTCATCTGAATTTGTCAGGATTGAGGTTTGGTTTAAAATTTTATGAAGTACTTTAGTGTCAGTCATTTTTCTTATTGGGTTAAGATGATTTCTTCCTTGTTTCTTGAGTAGATGGCATCTGGATCGTGAGTAAACATAGAGGATTCTCGCCTACTTCCCAGGGTTTATAATGAGAATATTCTGTCTGATCAGGTGCATGCACCCTGCTGTCATTTGCAGCCTGACCAATAGGTCAGGGGTGATGTGAACTGGCTCAGGGATGCATACAAATCACATCCTCTTGTCTGTCTGTTTTGTTGACTGGTTCTCCTCAGGGTCACGGCTATCTTAAGTAGCAGCCTGAAGGATAAAGTGTGCCTTGTCTGAGCTGTAAAACTTTGACTGTGGACCAATTGTATCTGACATACAGCAGCATGAGGTTTGGGTTAGCCTTTAGATTCTGAACAAATCACTGGCTATCAATGGCTGATAGTGACATGCAGTTTACCAAATCTCTCCTTCTTGCTGACAGCTCAACATAGTGAAGAAATGGATTGTTTGTAAGGTAAGGACTTTGCCTTTTAAAATGCACTTCATATGATTATTTTACATGAAAATAAAATTATTAAATTTCAAATAATTAAAAAGCAAATTACCTTGCATTGAGACTACAAAAATCAACATCTAGACTTCCAAATTTAGTATAGAATTCATTAGGCATTTGGAAACATATAAGACTGTTAAATATTTTAATGGTATGTTAGTTACGTTTATTTAATGTGTACGAATTTGTAACTTCTGTTTCTTTCACCACAATGTGCCTTAAATCACTGAACATATTAAATAGGAAGCCCAATGCCTTTCCAGTGATACTCAGCCTAGCATCACACTTGTTAATACCAGATCCATATAGATTTTATGTTTAGTTGATAACATATTTAGAGATGGTTTGCATAATTTTAAAAATATATTTGAACTCCCTCTTTTCCTTATCTGTAAAGGTGTCAAGCTACTGATGGACCAGCCCCAGAAAACTTACAATCTACCAAGATAGGTAAAGTATAAACACGAAACAAAGCAGATCATCATAAGTACATTGAAAACTCCAAAAAACAGTTCTATCATTTAAAAAGAGAGTATTCACCTCCAGTGGCCCCCAGGGAAATGACAAGATTTTGGAGCATGGATGGGCAAGAGAGAACACTCTAGGACAAAACAAAGAAAATAAATGCTTAGCTCAGAGCCAGGGAGCATTGCAGAGGTCAAGCATTAGGTGGAGTATAAAGAAATAATGTGGCAATAATTGTTAGAGAGCATTATAAGTAGAAGGAAGTAGAGGTTAGGACACTGTTACAAGTACCCAACAAGAGCAGATACAGTCATAATAAAAAGAAAGATGGGTTCCATGAAATATTTCAAAGATCAAATCATGTGGTCTGTATATGACAGACAGAGCATACTCTGCCTGGAATACACTGACACATCCAGTGTTCTTTGGATATTGAACAATATCTGAGCAAAGATCCATTCTAAATCTTACAGCACTGCATTTTCTAACCACGTATCTTCTAAACTGAGACTCTTCAAGAGACCTCCATGGCCTTACTTGTCTCTACTTCCAGAATATCAAAAATAATTATTAAATGAACAATTGAATAAATATCATTATTACAATGTTTTGTCTCTAACTCACTTGAATATTACAACATCTTGATAAGGAAACAAACCCAGGAAAAAGGGTACTTTCAAAGACAGCAAGTTAGTTAAGTTACATACCCCTCTAACATTCTAAGCATTCCAGGCAGCACTGGGAGTCAGGACTTTGACTTGTTTACAATATAAATTATGAAATCACGCTATTTCTCTAAACTAAGGTATCTAGCACAACTTCTGAGTCCATCAGCATTGTAACATCAATTGCATATGAAGGGTCAACTGAGACTAATATCTGCTAAAACCATATGTCCAAAAAAAAAAAAAAAGCAAAGAGAAAATATTTAGGCTTTGAAGTTCTAGATAGGAAGACACAGAACCCAGGTCCTGAGCCCAGGGACTGAAGTTAAACAAGTTGGCACCTTGCTTTCTATGTCATTTAACTTTCTGGTGTTGAGAAAGTTTTCAGAAACCTGTTCCAAATGCTTTTGTGTATGTATGCTACATGTCAGGGTATATTTTGATAACATGAACACTGTCTATAAAGGGAAATGCTAGGAGTCTATATAAACTATAAGTTATAAGTACATTGTTAAAGTCAATTAGCATCTTTAAAGTCTTGTCAGCTTTGCTATCAGAGTTCTTTTAAATGAATGTACAAAGTTATAAGCAATACTGAAGCCACACTATATTCTTCCTAGTCTCAGTAGTAGGTGGTCATGTTCACTCTGCAGCTATTCCTCAATTATGAGACTGGAGCTAGGCTGCGAAAGATCAACATTGTGTCTCAAGGTGGCCGTTAAGAATAATTTGGTAGGTAACCTTACTTTCTCCCTTCCCATTGGAAAGCCCAAGATAAAAATTTAAGGCAGAGGAATTACTCAGAAATTCACATAGCCACACCACTACAACCCCCATGACTAATTCCAATAGCACAGCCTGAATTCACCAATGTGATTCTCACACTTCTAAGCCTACCACAGGTAGCTCAATTTATATACCAGCCTAGACAAACAGACAAACCGACAGACAGACACACACACACACACACACACACACACACACACAGAATTATCAATGAATTAGATTTGTCTTTATCCTTCTAAAAAGATTAAATCCTGGAGGATTGACCCACCAACTCTTCAACCAAGCTTAGGCAATGACAAAAACAGAACCAAACTTCTGCTCACCAAAGACAGTCTAGAATTTAACATCACACACACAATCAATATAAAAAAGTCCACACACACAAGTTGCATAGCAAAAACACAGAAAATATGAAAGGCCAAGATAGTATGTATCCCCAAATATACAAGTTCTATATAAATGTTCTTCAGTAATAATTATCTAGATGGATTCCAGAAAACAAAATTTAGAAAAAAGCAATCATAAACATGACCAAATAATTCAAATGTGAGTCATAGGAAACCTTCTTTTGAGTTGTTGACTATAGCAGTCTAAAAGACTCCCTAACAATATTGACTATTGAGCTTCTTGGTTGTCTCCAAGAATGTGAAGATAATATTCTATTACTAAAGACTACACATATTTTAGACACAGAACGTGGAAGGATATATCTGAATCTAACCCAGAAGCTTACTTCCTGAGGACTAGCTCTCATGATATCAGAAGGTGCTATGCAAGCTGCCAAGGGAGAGAAGCAATAATCCTACATAGCTGTAGAACCAATGAAGAGCAACAATAACTGGCCTGCAAGATACCTTGAAGTATAAAATAGTGGTAATTTTATCCTGGGAGTAACCAATTATCTAATTGGATTTGATGTCCACTCAATGTGAGGGAATTCTTGCTTTATAATATAAATATGACCAAACACCCATGGCTGGAGTGGTTATAAACTCTAGAGAAAAACCCAGTACTGCCATTTTCTTAAATAAATGTGATCTCCACTATATTCTAAATACTTGTCCTTATATCCACAGATAGCTATAGCTTCATCTTTCAGCAGAGAAGCTTCTTTTGCAGGAGACAGAGATTGTTACAGAAATCCACAATTTTTAAAAATGCAGAGAATAAGTGCTGGTGGGGTGCCCAAACTTGTGGTGGTATTGTGTTCCCCAAAATATTGTGTATTCTAATAAATTTATCTGGGGTCAGAGAACAGATAGCCACTAGATACAAAGGCTAGAAAATGGTGGCACTCACACCTTTAATCCCAGCATTCCAGAGATAGATATCCCTCTGGATCTCTGTGAGTTCAAGGCCACATTGGAAATAGCCAAGCATGGTGACACATGCCTTTAATCCCAGAAAGCCAGCCTTTAATCCCAGGGAGTGGTGGTAGAAAACAGAAAGATATATAAGGCGTGAGGACCAGAAACTAGAAGCTTTTGGCTGGTTAAGCATTTGGCTGGTTAAGCATTCAGGCTTTTGAGCAGTAATTCAGCTGAGACCCATTCCGGATAAGGACTCAGAGGCCTCCAGTCTGAGGAGACAAGACCAGCTGAGGATCCGGCGAGGTGAGATATCTGTGGCTTGTTCTGTCTCTCTGATCTACCAGCATGGACGCCAATAACTCGCCTCAGGTTTGATTTTATTAATAAGAACTTTAAGATTCCTGCTACACAAACTAAATTAATACATCTGCAACTCAACATCTAGACCTAAAGCTCCAGAGAAATTACAAGATAAAGAGCAGAAAGACTGTAGGAACTGGAAGATCAAAGCACCTGTTGCAAGATAGTATCTTCTAGACATACTGAAGCTGTGCCCATGAAACCTCAACAACATAGTTGGCTTAAACATCACCTGATAATGACAACACCAGATGACATGTCAATATGAGATTAGCTTCCAAATAGGTTGTCCAATCCCAAGTGGTCAGCACTGAGCACTCATGCATAGTAATAATATTAAATGGACTCAGTAGGTTATATGTTCATGTGTTTGCGTGTGTGTGTATATATGAAAATTACAAAAAGAAGAGGTCATAAATTTAGGAAGGATAGGGAGACATAAGAAGAGTTGAGAAGGGTAGAGGAAAGAGTAATGTATGTGCATTGCTCATGTTTGAAGTTCTTAAAAAAAAAGACTTAAGAGAGAGTTCATTACTTCCCTAGGGAATAAGTGTGGGTACCATTGACACCTGGCCCTGGTAGTATCTTCCAGTTCTGACCTGCTCCCTCCCTTTGCCTTCCCAAGGCAATTGATAGCTCATGTTTTTTTGTTTGTTGTTTCTGCTTTTGTTTTGCTTTCCTGGCTCTTTTTTTTTTTAACACCCCTGCCATAGTTTCCCCTCCTTCCTCTCCTTCCAGTCCCTCCCCAAGATCCTCTTCTGTTTCCACCCCACCCCCATCCATTCATCCTCCATTTCTGTTCAGGAAAGGACAGGTTTCCCATGAGTATGAACAAAACACAGCATATCAAGTTGCAATAAGACTAAGACCCTCCCCATGTATTAAGTCTGGGCAAGGTGACCCAGTATTCCCAAAAGCCAATAAAAGAGTCAGAGACAGCCCCTGTTCCAACTGTTAGAAGTCCCACAAGAGGACCAAGCTACACAAGTGTAACATATATGCCCAGGGCCTAGGTCAGTCACATGCAGGCTCCCTGGTTGTCAATTCAGTTTCTGCGAGCCTCTATTTAAGCCCAGGTTAGCTGATTCTGTGGGTTTTCTTGTGGTGTTCTTGACCCCTCTGGCTCCTACAACACTTTCTCCTCTTCTGCAGGATTCCCTGAACTCTGCCTAATGTATGGATGTGGGTCTGCATCTGTTTCTATCAGTTGCTGGTTGAAGCTTCTCTGATGACTAAGGGGCAAGGCATCAATCCCAGCACATCCCATAGGCAGGACAGACTGTAGGTCAAGGATTATGTGACTCAGCTGGTTTCCCATTCTCTCCACTTGAAGTCTTGCCTGGTAACAGGAGATTGCCAGTTCAGGATACATGTCTGCTATTGCTAGAAGCCTTAGCTGGGGCCATGTGGAGATACTGTGTCCCCCAATATATTGTGAACTCTAATAAACTTATCTGGAGTCAGAGAACAGAACAGCCACTAGATATAGAGGCCAGAAAATGGTGGCACACACACACCTTTAATCCTAGCATTACAAAGGCAGAGATCCATCCAGATCTCTTTGAGTTCAAAGCCACTCTGGAAACAGCCAGGCATGGTGACATGCCTTTAATCCCATGAAGTGATGGCAGGGAGCAGAAAGGTATATAAGGTGTGAGGACCAGGAACTAGAGTGTGATTAAGCTTTTAGGCTTTTGAGCAGCAGTTCAGCTGAGAACCATTCGGATGAGGACACAGAGGCTTCCAGTTTGAGGAAACAGGATCAGCTGAGGAATTGGTGAGGTGAGGTGGATGTGGCTTGTTCTGCTTCTCTGATCGTCCAGCGTTCACCCCAATAACAGGCACTGTTTTTTTTTTTTTAATAAGACCTTTTAAGATTCATGCTACAGGGTCACCCTTTTAGATTGCTGGGAGATTGCCTTGTACCAGCCTTTTACCTGAACCAGATATTCCCCCCAATACAACATCATTCTTTGTGTTTTCTCTACCTTCTTTTTATTAACTGTCTACTCATTAAAAACTTCTTGGACCTTCTCAGTTCAACTGTCCTGTCTCATGGCCCCTATGTCAGTAGCTAAAACAGTTCTAAGAGATTGGAATGTACTAGTCTCCAAAGCTTTTATTATTTTATTCATTTTTAAATTTTAATCATACTAAAAGTATTTTGCCTTTAATCCATGAAAAAAATAGTATCAATAAATTAGCCTTCTTAAAGTTTTCTCTGTGGAAAAAAAGGAGAAATTATTAGAATGCTAGAGTAAGATTTAACAACTGTGTTCCATAGTCAAATTAACAAGTAAGTTAACTTCTTGAAAATACAAATCATAAATATTGACAATAAGACCAAGTAGATAATAGAAATGAAATTATAAGATATGATCTTAAAAACAGTTCAATAACATATGGTTTTCTTCTCTTAGTGTTGATAGATATCTTTCAAGTTTAGAATGATCCAGGTATCAGTACTCAATTCTCTTTCCATTTTATTTATTCCATTTGCTATTTGGTCAGTCCCATATTTAAGCATTATCTGAACAATTCCACTTATGAATGGGATTGTGTATATTTACATCATGAACAACTGTGAAGACCAAACATAATTCAGAAGTTAATTGTTTTATGACAGAAGAATTCAGCTGAGGCAGCAAAAACTTGAAGGTATTAAAGCTTGCAAGAGTTGAGAAATCTCTAGAAGTGATCCAACTTCTTTCTGTATTTTACTTTGGGAACTTTTTCAACTCTGATAACTAGAAGTCTTAAAATATATAGGAAGGGGTCACTTCTAGGAAGTAATAGCATCCATGTGTATTGCTCTTGGATTTTTATTCACAGTGCAAATTTTTTCACCTTCAGATTTTCAATGAGATGTATAATCCACATTTCATCATTGTTACACCTTCTGTGACAAAGCTAACCCACATTTTAAACCAAAAAAGTGTAAATTGAACTTCAGATTCTTCCACTCAAAACTTATGTCATGGACATTCTCATTTCAGTAAGTAGCATCCCCGTCCTTTCAATTGTTTAAACTGAAAGTTCTAAGTTCTTTTTTTTTTCAAAGCCTGTGTCCATCAAACCCACAATTTCCTTGGCCAGAGCTATACTCATCTGTAACTAGAGTTTTCCTGCCTGGCCCACAGTCAGGATGAATGTTTGTCACCCACAGCCGCTCAGACCCAACCAAGTAAACACAGAGACTTATATTGCATACAAACTGTATGGCCGTGGCAGGCTTCTTGCTAACTGTTCTTATAGCTTAAATTAATCCATTTCCATAAATCTATACCTTTGCCACATGGCTCGTGGCTTACCGGCATTGTCACATGCTGCTTGTCATGGCGGCAGCTGGCAGTGACTCCTTCTGCCTTCCTGTTCTTTCTTTTCTCCTCTTTGTTAGTCCTGCCCATACTTCCTGCCTAGCCACTGGCCAATCAGTGTTTTATTTATTGGCCAATCAGAGTAATTTGACATACAGACCATCCCATCAGCACTCATCTCTTACCCTTATCTTATATCTCTATTTATCCTTGATTGACTGATTTTTCACATACTAGAAAAACCTGCTTATTAAAAAGGTCTGATTGTATGACTTCTGTACTCAAACACCATCAGGAACTTACTGTATAACTCAAGGACTCCATTATGCTGCATTAAAGATAGAGCCCAAACCCCAGTGACCTTAAACAACTTACATGCTTGTTATTAACATCACTTTTCTCATATAAATAAGAAAAGTGCTCATTTCCACATGATTTCACCTTGAGCATTTTAAGACTTAGGCTATTGTAGAAGCCACCAACTGTAACATCATCCATTGGGGTTCAGGGTAAAGAAGATCAAGGCCAGGCACACACGGAATCTTCAGAGTGGAAATGTCACTGCTCCCACATCGCAGTGGCCAAAGCTGTAGCAATCCCAAGGATGAGTGCTTTTGTGTCTGCAGCCTCCATTCCAAGCCCTCTGTGGCCTCTTAACTGCTTCATTTTGCCTTTTGCTCTTCTTCTTATATGTACTGCTGCAGTCTATCATAATTGAGATGTTCCTCAAACACATGCAACTGCCAGCATGGAACTTATTCTTTGTCTGAATGTAAGATGCTCACCAGGGCATCACTTCTTTTTAATTTTCTCTCTAGATATCTTCCCTTGGCACTCTCTATACATAGGTATCTTTTATTCTTTTTCTCTGTAGAACTTACCATTAATAGTTTTAGTCTATTACCTCTTTTGTTTCTTGTTTGTTTGCTTCGGTTTGGTTTTGGGGTTTCGTTTTTCTACTTCCCCTCACTAGAATATAAGCTTCATGAAGACAGGAATATTTTCCTATAAATGTATCACCAATACCTATAAGAACAGTCACAACATAACAAGTGCTAAATAAGTATTTGCTGCATAAACATAATGTCCCATCTTACTCTATAGGACCTCAAAAACACAAATGATTATAATATTCTTATAATTTATAAACATATAGAAAAAGACTAGCATGAGCTGGGTGGTGGTGGTGCATGCCTTTAATCCCAGCCCTTGGAAGGCAGAGGCAGGTTGATCTCTGTGAGTTCCAGGCCAGCCTGGGCTAGAGTGTTTCAGGAAAGGCACAAAGCTACACAGAGAAACCTGTCTCAGAAAAAAAAAAAAAAAGGGCTAGCATGTAAATATGTAAATATATAAAAACTTAACCTAAATAAGATGCCAAATATACATATAACTTGGTCAACTTTAAAATAATGAGAAATGGGGGAGAGAGTAACACAAATCATCTAGTGAAATGTAAACACTTACTGCCTGCACAACTCTAATAAGAATTGATGTGGTGTGTCATCTGTAATTTAATCACCAATGTTACATCTTGATAGTAAATAGACTCTTTGCTATAAACTCAGATTACAACATGTACAAAATACACACAGGATGTGAGTAGTATTTCAGGTGTGACACAAGATGATAAATAGAAACAGTTCAAACTTAAAGTAGCACACTTAGCACTGATCATATTGTGCCTCTAAATTTTAGAGCTTTCTGCACGGTGTCACCTGTCTAGTCCAATCTCAGCCTAAATATCAGATCACAGAGAAACAAATGAAGTCCCGAGTCCTCTCTCTGGGTTTACAATTATTTTCTTTACTTGTGCAGTTGTCGTTGTGTTGGGGAATTTTATCAAGACTCACACTACAGCGACAGTAGAAACAATAGATCTCAATGGCATTACTGTCAACAGAGGCAACGTTTCTTTGTAATTACAGGCTGGAATACTTTGGTTTTCCTGGGGATCCTAAAACGAGATAATTTTCTGTCTAAAGAAGCCAACAAATGTCCATGTGTGTCCCAAGCAAAAGCCCTTTATTGAGATTTCATTCACTATCTCCCCATATAGAACAGAGTAAGAATCTGCCTGAATCCATAAAAATAACTCTTTCCCTTCCTTCCTCCATTTTCCCTTCCCCCTCTCATACACAAAGACACACACACACACACACACACACACACACACATACACACACACGCGCGCACACACACAAGCACATGAGATATTTGTCAGGCTATTATGCTCTTCTGAGGAGTTAATGATTTGTTTCATTGTTTTACTATCACACAAAGCTTATTTTTCAGCAATATAAAACTAGACTGAAATATATATGACATTAAACAGTGTAAAAGTATAAAAGGGATCATTGATTTACTATCTATATAGGCCACAACTTTATATATAAATGAACAAATAAGAAATTAAGCAGAATATTTCTTCTTGAATAGAGTGATTCAATAGAAAATTAAATGATTATGAGAAGATGCTGCCTAGGAAAATATTCCTCTTCTGACTCCTGTCTAGGCTTTTGCAGCTTTGGTGTTATAAAAGCATAAGGACCATGGATAGTGTCTTGGGTTTACATGGGAATACATGCATTTATAAGAAATAATAGTGGGTTTTTAAAAATGCATCATAAGCAACTTCCCTTGATGTTTGTTGCATTACTAAAGAATTTTAAATTAGTCATTATAAAAATTCTTCATAAATCCACAAAGAATCTTGGGGTACTAAGATGATTTTTTCCCCTGGAGGAATGTCAAAACATATTTTATATGTCCTTCCATATTTTCATGATCAAATAATCACTTTTAGAGCATTTTTTCACCCCAAAGAACATCTGACTTCTGGTTTTGGCTTCCAAGGTAAGAAACAGAAAAGTTATACATCACCTCTTCTTTTTTCTCAGCCCCTCATGGTGGAAATAAACACATGTTCTCTCACATAACATGATCCCAAGTGACTTCATCTTAAAAGTGTGCCCATTACATCTCTTGTAACACTGATCTTATGATTTCTGCTCTTGATGCAAATAAATGTACATTTGTCCTTAATTTATTGATCAGGTAGTCCAATCACAATCCTTAGTCAAGAAAGCTGATGCTTGATAAACTTCACTGCAGAGCAAGTGATGTTTATTTGAGAACATGTTGGCATTAATGTATTTGTGCGCACATTTTAATTCCAAGTATCTCACACAGGCACCATTGTAGCTGGAGTTATCCTGTGTTTGCCTGGCTTTTGCAGCTGCTCAGACCCAGGTAAACACATAGAGACTGATATTACTTGTAAACTATATAGCTGTGGCAGGCTTCTTGCTATCTAGTTTTTATATATTAAATTAACCCATTTTTATCAATCTATAAGTTGCCACGTAGCTTGTGGCTTACTGGTATCTTAACATCTGCTTCTCATGGCATCGGTGGCTGGTAGTTGCTGTGGGATGTTCTGTATGTCAAATGTGTTGCTCTGATTGGTCAATAAATAAAACACTGATTGGCCAGTGGCTAGGCAGGAAGTGTAGGCGGGGATAACAGAGAGGAGAAAAGAAAGAACAGGAAGACAGAAGGAGTCACTGCCAGCTGCTGCCATGACGAGCAGCATGTAAAGATGCCGGTAAGCCATGTGGCAAGGTATAGATTTATGGAAATGGATTAATTTAAGCTATAAGAATAGTTAGCAAGAAGCTTGCCATGGCCATACAGTTTGTAAACAATATAAGTCTCTGTGTTTACTTGGTTGGGTCTGAGCGGCTGTGGGACTGGTGGGTGACAAAGATTTGTCCTGACTGTGGGCCAGGCAGGAAAACTCTAGCTACAGGTAGTGTCTCCTGACTCAGCTTTCCTCTTCCCAGAATTCTCCTCTCAGTTTATCCCGCCTATACTATACTTCCTGTCTGGATACTGGCCAATCAGCATTTTATTTATCAATCAATCAGAGCAACACATTCACAGCATACAGAAAGACATTCCCCAGCTCACTACTTATGGTAGTTTGCTAGCATTTTCTAATGACATCTAATACAATTTAAATAAATTCAATTTAGCAGTCATTCTTTGTGCAAAGAACTGCACTTGGTGTACTTTAGGTGAACACAGAAGCATAGGCTATATCTTAAGGGATATTTTGCTATACAGATGAAAACTTATGTAGCCATCACCCATATGACAGGATACAAAAAAGATAATAAAGAGTTCTGTAATGAAGTCTCAGTACTGTACTAGAGGAGCAAAAAGAAATGGATGGGTTTTCATAGAATAAAACAGAAAACATTTCAAGAAACTGATTAAGTTCCTGAAGGAAAATGGGAATTCAGGATCCATGGACATTGAAAATGGAGTAGCAAGTTACAAGGAAAGTTTAAGGTACAGAGTGGAGGTTCAGATAGTCATACACATATGTAGTAAAAATAAAAGTCACCCTTTGTAGGGAATGTTGAGGAGTAACATGACTATCCTAGGAAATAAATAATAAAAAGTTAAATGAAGCTAAGCAAGGAAAGCTTTGTATACTCATGTGTAACATGAGTCCTAATCCTTAAACAATAGAGCTATAAGACAATTTTCAAAAACATATATTTGATTAATGAGATAATAAGTAATGATTTTAAAAGGTTTTGATTTCACTGGAGGGTTGGAAAATCTGAAAGAGCTGGAAGATTGGGGATGCTCTCAAATAATCTCTCTTGAATATGGCATAATCATTATGATCATGAGCCCATAGTGTTGCTAAAGGGCTTCTCTCCAGGCTCCACCAAGCCCCACAGTCCCATAATGCACGTATAAAAAAATCACTCAGACGCTTATATTATTTATAAATTGTATGGCCATGGCAGGCTTCTTGCTAACTGTTCTTTTATCTTAAATTAACCCATTTTTATAAATCTATACCTTGCCACGTGGCTGGTGGCTTACCGGTGTCTTTACATGCTGCTTGTCCTGGCCGTGGCTGCAGTGTCTCTCCTCCTTCTTCCTGTTTCCCTAATTCTCCTCTCTCTTTGTCCCGCCTATACTTCCTGCCTGGTCACTGGCCATCAGTGTTTTATTTATATAGAGTGATATCCACAGCACTTCCACTTTTCTTCTTTTTTTAAAAAGGAAGGTTTTAATTTTAATATAGTAAAATTACATATAACAAAACAATTATCAAGCAAGAATTGCAGTTACAATATTAAAGAAGATGTCCTATCTTATATTTGTGAGTTTAAGGTTTTATATCTAACTTATCTTTTATCATAACTGAGGAAATTGCAACTATCTAGTTTTCAACCACATCAAAGACCTGAGAAGGAACATAATGGTACCTGAGAAATGGTAGATGGATGCAAGCAACTTTCGGGAATCCTGCAAAAGTAGACCAAGACAGCTGGCAGCCTGGACAGTCACCTAATGTTTCTCAGCATTGTTGGTGCATTCAAATTGGCTACAGGCCTAGAGTATATGACAGACCATTTTTAGAAGCAGGAATTCTGAGAGACCATCTTACCCTGTCTTGCCAGAGTACAGTGGTCACTTTCCTTGTGTCCTGCTTGTCCAGAAAGGACAGCATTATATTTGTACTGTCAGCCATCAAGGCAAGGGCACTTCTTTGCCCAGTAGGCCATTTTGTGCCAAAAAGACAAACTTCCAAATGGAAATGTCTTAGAAGCCCAACATTCTCTCGGGATCAATTGGTGCAGCCAGGAGCAATTGTATCTCACGTCAACAGAATTTTAAGTTATTTAAATGCCATATTCTCTAGGTCTATGAAGTGTTGGAAGATTACCTATCTATCTGAAATATATCTATGTATACCAAGAAGACTTAACTAACATGGCTACAGATATGATTATCATAGATGACTAATTATTAATCTATTTTTTAATTATCCATTACAATTTTAAATGAGTTACATAAACATAATACCTCAAGCAAGAATAGAAATATATATATACAGTATAACAAAATTAACTTCAAGTTTGTATCAATAAACTAAAATTTATACCAATGTAAAACATTTTAAATATAAACTAAAATCTGCCGGGCAGTGGTGGCGCACGCCTTTAATCCCAGCACTCGGGAGGCAGAGCCAGGCGGATCTCTGTGAGTTCGAGGCCAGCCTGGGCTACCAAGTGAGTCCCAGGAAAGGCGCAAAACTACACAGAGAAACCCTGTCTCGAAAAATCAAAAAAAAAAAAAAATATATAAACTAAAATCTATACCAATGTAAAACATTTTAAACAAGTTGTTCTTTAAAAGTAGGTTCATTAATCTACCCTTTTATCTTATCATCTCTATATCCTCCTATATATCTATACCATATCCCCTTTTCTTTTTTAGAAAGAGATCACATTTATAATCAACCTGTTTTAAATAAAAATATTGTTTTTTCTCTGTCCCACACCAGAGGGCTCTTCTGATTTAGAACACAAGAATCTCTTAACCATTTTTTTTTAAACAATATGTCTGGGTTTAGAGGGGGAGTGAGCCAATTCCACCTCTAAAGCCAGCTTGGTATATTTGGGAATTTGGGTGTAGCATCTCTTACTTTCTGCTGGAGGGGGGCGCTGTATCTTATGGGGACACAAAGACAATTTTAGGCCTATGGGGTAGTCCATGAGGCTGTATTGTGTGAACCAGTTGCCTTGAAACCGCTCTGGATGTTGGATCATCTGGGCCATGGTGTCATTGGAGACCTTTCAGGGGGGCCTTGGCTAGTCAAACCTGATGTATCTTAATCTGGAACAAATCCATAGCCTCTGGCTTTCTGTGGAAACAAAAGCAGAACCTCTTTTCCAAAGTAACATATCCTTATATCCAAATTTTGAATTCAAGATACCTTTAAAATTTACATTTTGGCATAACTGAACAGCTTTTATAATCAAATGTTTTTCTTTAGTTACAAATATCAAAGACAACATAATCCAGATTTTGTGTGTGATAGCCATCTTTACATGGCTTATTACCTTTACTGTTTTTTTAAACAATTTATTTTTAGATACTATTTGTTTATATAATGGTATATATATATATATATATATATATATATATATATATATATTGCCTTTTAAGCCTACATATATTTTTACATGTATTATAAACTATTTTATCTGAATCAGTCTTATTGACTGTAGCCTTCTAAGCCTGAAACGGCACTGTGGCTGCTGGCTCCGCCCCCTTCAGCTTTTCAACATGGCAGTGGTACGTTTTTGCCAGCTCTGGGAGTCATCAAGTCTCAGAAATAGTAAGTCTACGCTTTTATCAAAGCACTGTGTAGCCCAGAAACCTCTTTTTTTTTTAAAAAAAAAAATACTAGTAAAGACTAAATCTACCACACAGATTAATGTGCCGCTGGCAGACGCCTCATTTCCACCATACTGCCGGTCAAATGCACACTCCAGGAACCTGCCAGTGTTCAAACCTGCGTTTTGTGGCGTCTAGCTGCCCTTATGAGACAAGAAGCAGGAACCTGTTTTTGGCTCTGTTTAGAATTGATTATTAAATATTCTCAGGTTTAAGGTGGAAACTCGAGCCGTTGGGCGCCATTTGTTGCTAAAGGGCTTCTCTCCAGGCTCCACCAAGCCCCGCAGTCCCATAATGCACGTATAAAAAAATCACTCAGACACTTATATTATTTATAAACTGTATGGCCATGGCAGGCTTCTTACTAACTATTCTTTTATCTTAAATTAACCCATTTTTATAAATCTATACATTGCCATGTGGCTGGTGGCTTACAGGCGTCTTGACATGCTGCTTGTCCTGGCCGTGGCTGCAGTGTCTCTCCCATTCTTCCTGTTTCCCTAATTCTCCTCCCTCTTTGTCCCGCCTATACTTCCTGCCTGGTCACTGGCCATCAGTGTTTTATTTATATAGAGTGATATCCACAGCACCATAGCACCTGCATAAGACCTGAATTCAAGAAAAGAACATGAAAGTAGAAGGCAGATTAGCTGGAAAGAGGGGGGAATCAGCATGAGTGAAGGGTTAAGAGAAGGTCATTGTGAGTATAATCATAGCATGTGATATCCAAGTATAAAATTGTCAAAATTATAAAGATGTTATTTGATGAAAAGTGGCAGCTATACTAATTTGAATGTAGAAAGATAAGATTTGGAAGGTGTGGTGATATTTTAATTGTGCTGAAATGTGATTTTATTTGTATGTTAATAAACAAAGTTTGCCTGGAGTCAGAGGTCACATAGCGAGCCATAAGCAGAAGTCAGGTGGTGGTAGCACATGCCCTTAATCCGATCAAATGGCAGGCAGAGTCTCTGTGTGGTCAAGGACACAGCCAAGCGTGGTGACATGAGCCTTTAATCTCAGTACCAACCATAGAGACCTAGAGGTCTGAATAGACAGGCAGTGACAAGTAAGTCATGTGGCTGGGCTTAGAGCCACTAAGAAGGCAGAACAGAAAGGCAATAAAAACATAAGTCACACAGGAAGAAGCTCTCTCTGGGGAAGTATCGGTGGCAAGGTGGCAAGATAAGGTAGTTGTGACTCTTCACTAGTTCTCTGATCTCTTTGGCTATTACCACTTCCACTCTGTCATTTCTTTTAATTCTCTTAACATTATTGTGTGTAGCACAGATTTTTATTTTTTAATTAGTTAAATTTTTATTTAAAGGTTTTATACAGTATATTTTTAAAAGATTTTATTTATTAATTATGTATACAGTGTTCTGTCTGTATGTGTCCTTGCAGGCTAGAAGAGGGCACCAGATCTCATTACAGGTGGTTGTAAGCCACCATGTGGTTGCTGGGAATCGAACTCAGGACCTCTCTGGAAGAGCAGTCAGTGCTCTTAACCACTGAGCCATCTCTACAACCCCTATACAAAATATTTTAATTATAGTCTTTCATCCCATAGATCCTCCCCATATCCATACCCTACATACTCAACTTCATATTTACCCATTCTCTTTCTCAAAAAAAGCAAAATAATGAAAATCAAAACAAACTACTAAAAAAGACAAAAAAAAATATCAAAACCAAAAGTGCACCCCCCAAACAAACACACACACATACACACACACACACACACACACACACACACACGTGGATTGGTCAATTTTTTCTGAGCATGGAGCCTACCCTGGAGTGTATTTGATATGCCAAATGGTACTCCATTGAAGAAAATTTTACAGCAGGTGTCAAATTGCAAATAGCTTTGTGGTTAGGAATAAGACTGTGTCAGCTTCCCCTTCTCCGTACTAGATTTTTTTTTTTCTGGTTTGAACCTAATAGATAAATCTTGGGTATGCTGTTATAGTCTTTGTGAATTTATGTGTGTATTAATCCTGTTTTGTCTGGCACACACTATTTCTGGGAAGTCATATACCACCTCTAACTTTTACAATCTTTCTGTTTCCTTTTCTACATAGACCACTGAGCATTGAGGGGAGGAGTTTGATAAAGACATTTCATCAAAGACTGGGTGCTCCAAAGCGATTCACATCCTGCACATTGTCCACTTCTGAATTCCCGTGTTAATTACTGTTTACTGCAAGAAGTTTCTCTGATGAAGGTTAAGAGACACTCTGATCTGTGGATATAGCAATATGCTATTATGCTATGTTAGTTTATTGAGTTACTAATAAGTTTTTCCTTAGAGCACATAACCTATCTAGTCTCAATTTTTTTGCCTACTTCAGCAGTGTCGGGTATGGGTTCTATCTCAAGTAGCAGGCCTTAAATCAATTTTTAAAAAGTGACTGGTGGCTCCCATAACTTTAGTGCCACTGTTGCAGCAGTAAATCTTGCAAGCAAATCACTGTTGTAGTCAATAGTGTTTGTTGGTGTTATTGATGCCAGCTTTTCTCCTCTGGTAGTGTTCAAAGTGCGTAAAGCATGATGAAAACAATTGTGTAGGGGTGAAGCTTCTAGCTGGGTACCAACTCGATTTCAATGATATAAGCTACGTCTTCAGCAACAGAGCCTTTCTTCCAGGCTATGGAGAGTAATGAAAAGCTTTGATATTGTTTTTTTTTTTTTTTTTTTGTGCTTGAGGGGTGGGAGATGCCTATGAGATCCCTTTAGCCAAAGACTCAGAAGATGCAGCCCATTCCTGGCACTAGAGATTTTACTTGCTGACATAAGATATCTAGTTGGGGCATTTTCTATGCCATTACATAATGGCTCCATTTAAATAATTTTTACATAGAAAAAATTAATTTTTATTATTTATTTAAGAACTCTTTCATGTATACATTATATGTTGAGCACACCCAACTCATGCATCATGACCCCCTTTTCCATATGAATATACATATGTACACGATTTTGTGTATCTGTATGAAATGTAAAAGCACACAATATTTGCAAGACTGGCTTAATTCACTTAATATGATTATCTTCAGCTGCATATTATTTATTTGCTTATTTATTTACTTATTTAAAATAAGATGACCTCGTCCTTCCTTTTTGTATCTTGTATTTTTGAGGTTGTAATTTAACTACGATGTTTCTCCTTTCCCTTCAGTCCTCCAAATCCTCCCATATACCCTCTCCATTCTCCTCCAAATTCTTGGCCTGTTTTTTTATTAATTGTTATTGTATGAATATATGTTTATGTTTATACATATATTTCAAAATATAACTTACTGAAACCATATAATGTGATATGTACATATGCTTAAAGGGCTGATCATGTGGCACTGAAAAACCAGCTGATGTGCTTCTCCCTGAGGAGCATCATCTCTCCCTATTTTCTTTCATTTTTTGACATTATAAAGTAATTACTTCATTTCCTATTTCCTTTCCTCCCCCCAATTCCTGCCATGTGCCCCACCTTACTCTCTTCAAATTCATAGCCTTGTGTTCCTTGTTTTTACATATGTATACATATGGATGTGTGTGTGTGTGTGTGTGTGTGTGTGTGTGTGTGTGTGTGTGTGTGTAACAGCAGTTGAACACAACTGAGCAGGTTGCATTTATATATTCTGAAATTTATATATTTCTAAATGTGTAAATTCAAATTGCTCATTCCATATAATTTCAGTTAGGTGCAGAATATGCATTCTTTTTTTCATGAATGGCCAATTTGGTTTTGTATCTAAAACCTCATTGCCAAACATAACAAATATCATTTAGATTCTCTCCAGTATTCTCCTGTTCAGTGATTCCATAATATTCCATGACTAATATTAATGCTCTATTTTGCATTATTTAAGTTGTATTAAATTTATTAATACTATGGTGAATACCTTTTGCCCATATATTTGGTCATATCCATAATTATCTCTTGAGAATTAATTTCTAGGTATGGAATTTCTGAGAATGTCAAAAGTTAATTTCTGTACTTTTTCATTAGGCATATGCTTTCTAATGGCATAAACCTGTAACTTTCGACTGTTCCTTTTACACACTCTAGGTAGGTAAGATGGAAAATGTCCTAGGTTTTAAGGATGACTTCATTTCATATGATTCCTATCAAACCCTTACCAGCTACCAGGTTTTAGCAGGGTGTTTCATTCCCTCGGGCTTCAGCTTCTTCCCCTATGAAGATATCATCACATGGTAATTTTTTATCAAATATGACATAAAATTTCCTAAAGCATAATAGGTACTTGGTGAATATTAATTGTGCCTCCTTGATTCTTTCTCCTTTGTTTTGGCTGATCTTTATCCCAAATCAGTACTCGAACAGACTTTTCTTCCTTCTCACTCTCCTTCACTGCAGAAAAACACTGGCCTGTCATGTCAGAAAATAATTACCAATTAGCCCTTCAGTAAGACTGTTTATATTGACATTTTCTCATTATTGTATTATTCAAACCACATTGATTTAGGATTGGAATGCCCTCATGTGAGAGAGGAATGACCCTTCAACTCTGAGCATAGGTGATCAGTCTACTGTAATAGGGCTCTCCTGGAGCTCAGAGAGTTAGCATTGCTTCCAATACTAAGATAATATCTTCTTTTTGCCACATTTGCTGCAGGAGGCATATATTTACAAAACCAACTGAGTCTAGTGAAAATTAAGACAATTTTGTTAAAGTAAATATTATTTATGATAAAAAGAAAAGCATAACCTCATTTTTTTTTCTCAGCATTGCAGCGCACATCCCACCCTACAAAGAGAATGCATTCAAGATCATAACCTTAGCAACAAATTGGAGTTCGAATCTGTGGCTTGACCTCACTCTCTACAGGGACAATCCAGATGCTTTGGTTTTCTTCCCTTACTGTGAGGCACACACAGAGAACATCTTACATGTAGCAAGAAGTACAAGGATAGTGATTCAACACAGTGAAAAATGGAATTATCCCAGGAACTCCACTAGAAAATTGGTAACTATCACTCACCATTATATTATACTATAAAATAAAAGCACATTCAATCATCAGATGAGTGCAATAGAGGTAACTGATCTATTTCAACCCCTTATTTTAACCATAGGAAATCTTTACTACAGTACTGAGAATTCTCTTGTAATTAAGCTTTGAAAAGGAAAAAAAAAAAACCCTACAAACATTGAACATTAGATGCATTTCTCTTAGAAGTCAAGAATGAAACAAAAATGTTTGTAATTCTCACTTTTCTCAACATTATCCTGGAGGCCATATGTACAATGGCATTATCTGAATGAGAAAAGAATGGGAACAGAGAATGGAACATATTATCATATATTGTTCTCCACATAGAAACGATTTCTGAAAATTATAGCAAAAGTATTAGGAATTCAGAGTTCAGCAGGGGAACTTGCCATCAATGCAGACTAATAAAAATAATTAATATCAGTTTTTACCTGACATAGACATTTATATCTCTGTCATCTGGCATGTAAGAACATAGATAAACATGTAAGCTAAAGCACCTGGAAAGAAGTGGCACACAATATTGAGCCTTCCACAAAGGCTAACTGATTAGAGCATCAACAGTTGTGAAGAGCTTGGAATGTCGTGAGTGTACTTCTGACCCCCTTAATACCCATCTTGTCCACCTGTAGTCTGCCTAGTGTCCTTGTGATTATCGTGTGAAACCCTGAAGCCTTTATTCACTTAACAGACCACTGATTTCCAACAACTCGCAGGCTAAGACTGTCCTTAGCAGCTGAGACCTATAGCAATTCCCTCTCTGCTGTAACCTACCTACCTGCTATTTCCGCCAATGCATTTGAAAAGCACTTTAATTTATGACTTTCTTTGTTCTTCAAAGAAAGAACTTCAATGAGAATAAACCCTGTCTAGCAAGGACTTAAGAAACGTGTCAGAATAATACTAGTTCTATTGGTGGCTTCATATGAGCTTTTGACACCCTTCTGGCCAGTAAAATATGAAGGTGAGTCAACTTCTTATAATGTTTACCTTGTTCTTACCAAGAACAGTAGACAGGGATTTTCTGCTACCTTCTTTTCAGCACGCATGTTCCCTCATGCAAATCCAGAAAGGAGGCAGCAGCCAGGCATCAGAAGCACAGTCCTTACACCACAGCTATACAGGAAGTCTATATGCTGAACAAAGAGAAGACAGACAACAACATCACCCATCCCTGAAGCCACAGTGGAGATGCTGGGATAGCTCACCTCTGGATTACTGGGTATGTGAAGAATCCCTACTAAAGCCATTTGGCTTTTTTGACATCTATAGTCAAAAGCAAACTAACTGAAATAAATAGTTAAATTATTTATAACATAATCTTAAAATGTCTGTGTTTCCCTTATATCTGTTTCAAACATTATGTAATACTATAAGACATACCACCAAAAAATTTTTGTTGTTGCTTTTTGTTGTTTTTATTGTTTTGAGGCAGAGTTTCTCTGTGTAGTTCTGGCTGTCCTGGAACTCAATCTGTAGACCAAGGTGGCCTTGAACTCAGAAATCTGCCTGCCTCTGCCTCCTAAGTGCTGAGATTAAAGGCACAATCATCACATATGGGTTAATATTTTTAAAATGTATTGCTAAAGAAATGTATGTAAGCTTTACAACTGCTCTGTGTTATTGTTCTTGTGTGAGATGAGGGAGAAGACACTGAAAGAGATCAGTGATTTGTTTGGTCAGACCATTAATGATTAGGGAGCCAAGAGCTGAGCACAGTGTGATGACTTCCCACCATCCTCTGTGGCTACCTTTGCCTCCCTGTATCAATGCCTCTAGAAAGATGTACAATGAGACCAGAGGTACATATGCACAATGGAATACTACTCAGCAGAGAAAAACAATGACATCCTGAGTTTTGCGAGCAAATGGATGGATCTAGAAAAAAATTATCCTGAGTGAGGTAACCCAGATTCAGAAAGACAAACATGGTATGTACTGACTCATAGGAGGATACTAGATGTGGAACAAGAATGACTGGACTGCTTACTCACAACACCAGGGAGGCTACCTGGAAAACAAGACCCCAAGAAAGACACGGGGATCTCCCAATGATAGAGAAATGGATGAGATCTATATGAACAGCCTGGACATGAGTGGGAGCAACGAAGGGCGAGGGTCAAGGGAAAGAGAGCGGGAGATCCCAGCTGGATCAAGAAAAGAGAGAGAGAACAAGGAATAGACCATGGTAAATGAAGACCACATGAAAATAGGAAGAAGCAAAGTGCTAGAGAGGCCCACAGAAATCCACAAAGATGCCCCCACAATAGACTGCTGACAATGGTCGAGAGAAAGCCCGAACTGACCTACTATGGTGATAGGTTGGCCAAACACCCTAATTGTCGTACTACAAACCTCATCCAATAACTGAGGGAACCGGATGCAGAGATCCACAGCCAGGCCCCAGGTGGAGCTCTAGGAGTCCAATTGGCGAGAAAAAGGGGGGTTCATATGAGCAAGAATTGTTGAAACCAAGGCTGGATAAAGCACAGGGACAAATAGCCAAACGAATGGAAACATATGAACTATGAACCAATGGCTGAGGGGCCCCCAACTGGATCAGGCCCTCTGAATAGGTGAAACAGTTGATTAGCTTGATCTGTTTAGGAGGCATCCAGACAGTGGGACCAGGTCCTGTGCTCAGTGCATGAGTTGGCTGTTTGAAACCTGGGGCTTATGCAGAGACGCTTGGCTCAGCCTGGGAGGAGGGGACTGGACCTGCCTGGACTGAGTCTACCAGGTTGATCTCAATCCTCCGGGGAGTCTTTGCCCTGGAGGAAATGGGAATGGGGGGTGGGCTGGGGGGAAGGGGAGGGGGGAGAACAAGGGAATCCATGGCTGATATGTAGAATTAAATTATATTGTAAAATAAAATAATAATAAAAAAGAAAGATGTACAATGATACCACAGTTATTATTTTTCTTAGCAAGGAGACACATATATTGATTCACACTTATCTGTGGAGCAAAAGGTAGCAATAAACAATGAAAGTCGAAAAATTGTCATCTCTGGGAACTGGCATTAAAGTGATTTTTATTTCATTTTTTGAACTTTATTTTTCCAAAGATTCCACAATAAACAAATAACAGTTATATAACAAGAGTCAAACTAAAGGTTATGTGAAAAAATGTGTCAAATGGAATGTGTGTATTTAAAAGGAAAAGGCATTTAAATGTAGTTAACCTTTCACAACACTGAATATTATACACTTTAAAAATATTACATAAAATATAAAATTAAACTCAAATAAAAATTGTCAAAACTTTATTTACAAATCTAAAATAATGCACATTTAGAAAATGAAAAGGTGAGAAAAGTACATCATTTAAAATCACCATATACCAAGTACATCCATTTAATCAAAACTTCTAGAGGCTTTTTTTTTCTTGGTGAAGAATTTTTGGAAAACCCTTATGTGTTTTCTAAGAAAGCAAACTGAATTCTGGCAAATTTTTCTGAGGGAGGAGCATAGTATTCATTTCCTGGAATACAGTGGTATCTGTTTTTATAATGACATGAGAATTTTTAAAGTATTTAGCCTACAATAGTAATTACAATAGCCAATGCTTAAATGATGCCATGTCCAGCACTGTTCTAAAGGTTTTACAGATTATCTGAGTATCAGAAACTCTCCCAAACATATGATGTCATTATCCAGGCTTACATTCAAAGGAACCTGGGTGCTGAGGCTCAATCCTTTGGTTGACATTCTTCACTAATAAAAATACCAGCAGTCTTGATCCACAGCTCCCATTTATCAGTGCTGTTTGTATCAGCTCCCCCTTTAATACTTAACTCACTAGAATTTAATTTCAAAATTCAAATATTCCTCACAGTTATCCAGGTTCCTTAGCAACTTCCCAGTAGTCTCTTTTGTTTCTAAATAACATTGTATGAGACAAAGGAGAGAAACTGTAAGTATGGAAGAGACTGTGACTTGACATTTGTATGATATAGCGACTGTTTGGGGACAATTTAAGTACTGAAAACTCAATGCTCTTGTAAGAGTAAAGTGCTTGCCGTAAAACAAATACGAATTTTTATTTACAAGCATCATGTAAATGCTAAAGGGTCTATTAAAAATGTGTTAATTAACTTATTTATAACCATATTTTTAGAAAGAATTTGTTGAGAGACCAGCTGCAGTTGGAGGAAAAAAAATGAATTATGTTAGATACATATAGATACAGATGTATAGATAGAAATATATAGATTCATAGATGTAGAAATAAAGATGTAGAATCAATGTTCAATCTTTTCACACCCCTGAAATAAGCAGATGCTGATATATACTATATGGGAGGGGGCAGCAATTTGAATTGAGCTTTCTGGATACTGCATTAGCCTCGCTCAGTGCTTCAGCTGGAGCTATAAATTTAGATGTCTTTGTTCCATTTGTTTTTTGCTTCAGCACACACAGACTGGCCATGCCAAGCTGTGCAAGGTTCTTTCTCCGCCCCTTTGGGAGCCACAGAACTGATTCCGTATGCTCCAAGCCAGGGATAATAAAATGTCCAGAACTTTATGCACCGAGTCAACCATCTTTTCGGCCCTTGACTTCTTGGCTGCTGCTAATCAGTGGACCTCACAGAAGTCTCCAGACAAGGAAGACATGCTCTAGCATCAGCAGAGGCCAGGTCCATGCAGCCGGGTAAGAGCTCGGCCCTCTTCTTCACACAGGGTCAGCTCCTTGGGCTCATGATGATCTGCAATCAGAATTGACTATAACAAACAAACAACCATAATTCTATTAATAATTGCAGATAAAATATTTTTCTAATTTTCCTTCATGTGGTGGCTGACCAATTGTTTCCTGGTACAAATATATTTCAGTCTCTCATGAGTTTAACCTTTTTCTTATCTTTTGATTTTTGTTTTGCTTTAGATCTTTGTTACAGAAACTTACACACACACACACACACACACACACGCACGCACGCACGCACGCACGCACGCACACACACACACACACACACGCACACACCCACATCACATCACTTAGAAGAATTGCTTCTGCTCTCCCCCTTGTTTCACAGTTAAGCTGTTTAACGTATGCTATAATTACAGTGTATATGGTGACCTTATTTCACTCTTTCCCAAGGTTTGTTACCCAAAAGGCATGCAAAAAATTATAGGCATTCCTTATTCTACAAAACATAAGAAAATATCCTTTGGAAATTTGTTATTCTCTATGCTCATAATGAGGCTTTTCAACAATATATACTTGCACATTATTACACCTTAAACATGTAACATTTAAGGGCTTGGGAGAATGGTTCAGGCAAACCACTGGCTAGGCAGGCGTAAGGACCTAGATTCTGATCCCCAGAACCAATTCAGATCTAGGTGGAGTAGCAGCCATCTAGAATTCCAGCACTCCTGGGGAATGATGGGAGGTGAATACCTGAGGATCTCCAGACGCTTGAGGGCCTGCTGACCTGGTGCACACAGCTACAATCAACAACGATAACCTGCCTTTAGTAAGTAGGAGACAAGGTGGGAAACCAGAGTATATACTCTAACCCCTCTTGGACACTGGGATACACAAATGCCTACACACATGCACACAATGGTGTGTATGTGTGTATATTAAAGCTACTACATTTTTAATATAGTAATCTCTCCTCATCTGAGGACTTATGTTTTGCAGTTGGTTTCATGGTCAACTGTCTGAACACAGTCCAAGATGGAGTCATGAAGGGAAATTTCTGAATGCTTGTGAGAAAATTCCAAGAAAACCAGACAAGTCATGTGACACCAGTTTTTTTTTTTTAAATCATGAAGTTGTTGAATTATGCTTCTATACCTCCCCAGGTGTCATGGATCAGAGTGAGTTTATTTCAGATTATTCATTTTAACTGGCTGTGGTTACTTGTTTATACAACTCTGTGAAGGAAAAAAAAAACATGTTTGCTACATGCAACTGGCCATCACATGTGACTTGCCCTTGTGATTGTTCACTTTGCTCATGTGACTCCTCTTAGCCCTGAGTGTATAAACTGTCGGATGCTCTAAATAAAGTTCGTTATTGCATGAGACTTTAGTGCACCTCATTTACCAGCTCCATTCTCCCAGGTCCCAGAGCCTCTAAAGCAGTAAACAGTCAAGCTTGACCTGAATATATTAACTGAAAAAAACTCCAGAAAAATGCCAATTTTTCTTTATTGAAACATAAAAATTACATATTTATGGTATAACATTTGGGTCCCCCATACACATAAATACTGTGTTTCAAATCAGCATAAATGACAATATCCACCTAATAATTTATCATTTGTTTTGGTGGAAATAAAATTGCTTTCTTCAATTTTTTTTGTAATATACTGTTCATTATTATTAACCATAGTCAACTTAAGTTGCACACCATTGTGAATAACATGATGCAATCTCTCCCTGTCTCCGTCTGTTCTGCGTAAGCTTTGAATCATCCTTTAGTCTGACGTATCCATGTTGTATCCACTACAGGCATATCAGTCCCTCGAGTACTCAGGCATGAGACTGACTGCCACAGTATGACAGTGTTGAAGGACTCTTATGCTGTAGCCTATCATGATCTCACAAAGCTTCTGCTGTTGGCCTTACTTCTTCTCATCATAGAAGCATTGTTTTATCTCATATCACAGGATAAAAAGTGAATACCATACAGAAAATATTTTGAGAGAGGCCACATTCACATAACATTTAAGGCAATGATTGGTACATTGTATTGTTAGTTGTTAGCTTACCATAGCGTCTGTTACAAATTAAACTTTGATATAGTCATATTACTATAGAACTTCAGGTTTGTAGTCGGAAAAGCTGTTCAGTTCAACAAGTGACAATTTGTCACCAAGTCTGAGAAGGAAGAGAATAAGGGAGACTACGTTGATGTTTCTGTCAACCCCCCTTGTCTTAATTAGCCCCAGTTCATTGGTCACATACAAACAACAGTGTGAGACACACAGAGGACAAAAATCAGACTTAAAATACGAGGGTGATCCTGAGAATATCTGTAAGTGGAGAAGAGACAAACCTGCAGGCTAGATCCAGCTGGGAAAAAATAGCCTCTGGCCTCAACTCTGCAGCATGGACAGTCCTGCATGTGAGAGGGGATAGAGCAGGAATGAAACCACCTCCACACTTCACTAAGAGGGATATCTAAAATAGATACCCCCATGAGAACATCCAGGAGAAAAGAGTATTCTGTATCTTCACAATGCCCCACAAGGTCAGCGTTATCCATCTGCAGCTATTGAGACTTGAGACATGACCTCATAACAGAGAAACCCTGTCCTCAACAAACAAACAAACATAACTAAGAAATATCTTTTATAATTTTTAAAAATTATGTGTTGTAGGTGGATGAGTGTTTCACCTGCTTGTAAGTATGTGCACCATATGGACGCCTGGTGCCCATGGAGTTCAGAAGAGGGCTTCAGATCCAAGGAACTGCCGTTGTGGGTGATTGTGAGTCGCTATATGGTGTGGAGAATGAAACCTGCAGGAATAACAAGTACCCTGAAACACTGAGCTGATAGCTCGAGACCCAAAGCTAAAAAAAAATCTTTCAAAGTGTTCAAGCCATGCACTGTGAAGCACACCTTTAATTCCAGCACTGGAAATGCTGAGGCAGAGGGATTTCAATGAGTTGCTGGCCAGCCCGTTATACATAGTAAGCTCCAGGCCAGCCAGGGCCACAGAGTGAAAATCTATCTAGAAAAAAAAAGTGTTTGACATTCTTAGCAATTAAGGAAATAAATGCCAATTAATATTACTTTGAGTTTTTATCTTACCCCAGTCAAAATTCCTAAGAATGCTAAAAAAAGAAACTGACAACGAATATTGTTGAAGATGTAGGGAAAGGTAACCCTCATTCATCACTGATGGGACTGCAAGTCAGTGTAGCCACTCCAGAAATCAGTGTGTGGGATTCTGAAAGATAAAAGTAGATCTACCTTGTGACCCATCTATACCACTTCTTAACATATACCCAAGTGACTTGACGTTCTGCTCCACAAATACCTGCTCAGCCATGCTCATTGCTATTGTATTCATAATAGCTAGGCAATGGAAACAACCTAAATGTCATTCAACCAATGAGTGGATAATAGAAATGGAGTGCACATACCCAGAAAGTTATATTCAGATGTAAAGAAAAAGTAAATAATGAAATTTGCAGATAAATGGAAGGAATTGGAAAATGTTGTATGGATTAAGCCAGATCCAGAAAGAAAAAGCCAAATGTTCTTTCTTATTTGTGGATCCTAGCTCCTAATGTTTTGATTTGAAAGTATGGCCTGAAGTAGCTACAGAAGCCTAGTTTATAGAGCATAGCAATGGACCATGGGCTAGGAAGAAAAGGAAATATAGATAGAAAAATAGTAACACACACTTCTTATGAAGGGGGAGCAGGGGAAAGGAGGGATGTGTTTAATTGTGGAGGGGAATGGGAGAGTAACACAGAAGAAGAAAGGAAGGAGCAATAAATAACATTGAAGATATTTGTAAAAGCCATAGGGAAACATAATATTTTATAAGATTACTTAAATATACAAATATAATATATATGCGTGTTATATACATATATACACACATAATTTAAATTGAGTTCCATATTTTGGGGTGAACACAAAACAAAATGAAACAAAAACTGTGCCAAGCATGGGCATTCCCTTCCAAATTGTTGATCAGGAGTGGACAAGAAACTCACCAAACAATGTAGGCTATGGCCATTGCCCCTGCTTCCCTCCCAGAACTTGAAGGTAATATCTTAATGGGGAAGACACTACATACCTTGGACATCAAGCTGGAACCAACCTAAAGGCCTTCTCTCTGAGGACTAACTTTCATTTTTTTTAGATAAAAGTGGTAAAGCAAATTAGATTATTAGAAAATTTCCAAAATGACTTAGTAGGTTCTGAGAGCAAATTATAAACTCTTCTTTATATATGCAACTGAATAAGAAAATAAGAATATGAAATGTGATTATCAGTACTTTATGCTTGAGAAAACATGTTTTTTCTTCCACCAACTTAACTATCTGAACATCCTTGCCCTAAGAATCTAAACATTCTGAAATTAAAGAATTTAATGTAACATTACAGATAATACTCATTCAGAGCCTGGGGCCCTTATGGCAAATCAATGGCGAGGATATTGTTTCTACTTTAACACTCTGAACTGATCAAAGCGGTGCTTGCCACCTATCTCCATCTTCAAAGAATTATTCTAGGAGTTGTAGGTAAAATAGGAGAAGTTGGCTCCCGATGACAAGAAGAAAGACAAAATGATGCGAGTCTTAAGCCTCACTTTGAAACGCTTTCCTAAAAGCCTGTTCTAATGAGCCAGCAAGGACAGCTGCAGCCCCCTCAGCTCCGGCATGCTTGGAAGGCAGCGCTAATGAATTGTGCCACTTTTTCCTGCTGATCGTCTCAACCAGGACGCCACTAACAGTCTATTGGGATTGACGCTGGAGCTGAAACGTATTTCCAACTCCTGTGCTTCTATGCATACCTACGTCTTTCTGAAGTGTATCATAAAAGTTGTGAGCAGGTAGCAAGGTCTCATTAGGTATTAAATTATCGGTGAAAAGCTGCCTGAAGAGTCTGGGTACACCCTATCAAAAATCTTCCAAAGTTTATTGTTGTTTTCCACAAGTTCTTTCTTGAGCAGGCACCTGTCTTAAGTTCCAGAAACAGCAGGGATCCTGAGATAAATCAGGGAACTTCCAATCACTGTGGGGCTGGGGGTGGGGAATCTATGAACTGAAGTTTTTAGAATCAGTAAAACAGCAGTGTTCCTTCCCTCGACTTTTGAAACTTGGAGAACTATAGAATAATATAACTGTAACAATTTACAGTAGAACTTAATAACTGAAATTTGCTACACACTAAAATAACTAAAACTCAATCATTTCACACTCCTCATACATGCCTAAGGATACTTGGGTGTAAATAGATTTCCTAGAAAATGGCTACTGACTATGGCTGAGTTAAATCTCAGCGAATAAACTCTTCAGCTTTTTAATTGCTCTGCTGGTGTCTTGCTGTCACAACTATCTCACACTGAAATAATATTGATGCAGTTTTTAACTTCGATGCAACAAGAAGAAAAATAAATGGGAAAAGTATTCTTTTTACTACACTTCTTAATAGCTACTTTTAAAATACAGGTATGTATAGTGTGAACATGTGTGTATAATGTCTGTTGTAAATGGTAAACATCTGATAGCTGTTTTAAATCATCCCAGTTTTGCACAAGAATTTAGGTAAGATTCATGTGATCAGGGCCAGACTTCACAAAGGAAAGAAGACCCCTTTAGAACCTACAGCAGAAACCTATTTTTTAAGCAAAAACAATTTTCACAGGAATAATGCCCCTACACAGAGTCATATTAGGAAACAGAAAGCAAAGAAATCTGTTCTCATTTGGCTTGGAGCAATTTAAAAATTTTATAGCAATTTAAGCATAATTAAAATGGTTACTTTTTCTTAAAGAGTATTTTTATCTTAAGTTGACAGCAGTTTTTTATTTTAAACCCAAGTGCTGTTTTATTTATTCTTTATTTTTTGGTTGTTTATTTGTTATTTTGTTTTTGTTTGAGTTATGGCCTTACGTAGCTTAGACTGTCCTGGAATTCATTATATATTCAAGATGACTTTAGATTCCTTTATCTGGTCCTCCCTCTTAAGAGAAGTTTTTTTTTGGGGGGGGGGCGGGAATTCATCGTGTAGATATTGTTTCTTTTGTTTAGGTACACTTTGAAATTATTTCTGGTCCTCTTTGCTGAGAACTGCATTCCCCTTTTGGTGATGGTGGTGGTGTGCTGTGGTATGCAGGCAAAGCAAAATGGGGCTTAGAGACAATTAATTACATCATTAAAGCACAAACCTTCAGGTAATTTAGGTCAACAAGGATGCTGAGTGTCAATTATTCATAGGGGTACCTCAGTTCCTCATTTCAATAGTGACACCCTGTTTCATAATTGTCCTTAATTAACACTAGTGTCAGACCTATTCATTACAACTTTTTAATTTGTTGCCTATGTTATATATCATTCTAACTGTTCAAGTTTCAGTTTTTAAAAAGCCAAATTCTTGAATACTTACCATCATGGTTTTATATAATTGAGCAACAAATAATTTCATGTCAATGAACTACGCATATATTACCTGAACCTTACGCATAATAAAGCAGACTCTCCTTTAAAAAAAAAAAAGCATCGAATACAATACCCACGGGTCAAGTTATTGCTGCATGATCATCAAAAAGATGATTAAACACTTTTTTTCTTCCTCATTAAAATAGAAAGTCTCTTTACAATCTAATTGCAGTCTGCCTCAAAGTTTCATAGCCCATCACACCCTTGACTCCAAAAATCAAGCCCAGTCACTTATAGGAGGCATCTTGCAATTTTCTATATAATCTGTGTCTAACTGTGCCTTAGTATCTGTTTTCCTCACAACTTGGAACATTCTGTTATTTATTTATTTATTGCCTGTTTATTTCTGTATCTATTTATTTATTTTATACTAGCATACGAAGTATGGATTTCATTTTGGTAGCTTCATACATGAGTCATTATATTCTCTTCACATTTGTATCCCTCTACCATTTTCCTCTTCTCTGTCATAGTCATCTGGTTGGCATCATTCCTTCCCCACACTGATGCTCTTTTCCACCACCTCCCTGAAGATTACCTCCTCCCCTTATATTCTCTCTCTCTCTCTCTCTCTCTCCCTCCCTCCCTCCCTCCCTCCCTGTCCCTTCTTCCCTCCCTCCCTGTCCCTCCTTCCCTCCCTTCCTCTCCCTCCCTCTCTCTCTCTCTCTCTCTCTCTCTCTCTCTCTCTCTCTCTCTCTCTCTCACACACACACACACACACACACACACACACAAACATGTACGTGGGGGGTGTGTACAATTTTAAAGCTATTTCCACAGAAATATAGTACGTTGTCTTCCCGAATCTGGCTTGTTGTACATAAGATAATAATTTAGAGTCCCTTCATTTCCATGGTTTCATTTTTCTTTAATGTTTAATAAAACTCCATTACATATATGTACCACATTTTCTTTATTCATTCATCTGTTGATAGATATCTAGGCTGGTTATATTTATTAGCTGTTGTGAGAAGTATAGTTATAAACACAACCATGAATACCCCCATGGTATGCTGACTTGGAGTCTTTGGGTATATACCCAAGAATGATTTAGCTGAGTCAGAGGGTAGTTCTATTTTTAGTTCTCTGAGACGCCTCCTCATTGATTTTCACAGTGACTGTACAATTTTACATTTCTACCAGCAGTGGATCAGGGGTTCTCTTTTTCTACACTCTTTCCAGCATTGGCTACCAGTTGAGTTCTTGACGAGAGTCATTCTAAGTGAAATGAGACCGAATCTCAGAGCAGTTTTAACCTTCACTTCCTTGATGCAAAGTGGTGAAATTTTGTCATTGTTGCTGTAGTCCTGGTGATCAGAATTAAGCCCTTTGGTACAGTGAGCAAGCGTGGTACAGTGAGATGTGCCCCAGCCCTGTGCCCTCTCTCTTTTCTAAATGATGCCTTGTTATATTGTGATCAATAACTCTCCCTTTGTCTACTTCCTGGGTACTTTGTTCATTTCTCTACCATCTGCTGAAACATGTTACTATTTTAAGATCAGGTCCTCTAGTTTATGCCAAGAACCTTCAAAGATACCAAGCAATGATAAAAAAAAACTTTAAGAAAACATTTAAAGAGAAAGCTTGAGATGAAAAGACTATCTAAAGGATATAGAAAATGATTTTTTGAAGGATACTGAGAAAATGGTCTAGTTGGCACAATGGAGTCCTCAGATGTGCCTACTGTAGGACATGAAGCACCTATTAAACCTGCACTGAGTTTCTGATTGGAAGCTCATTATAATTCTGAGACATTATAATAATTACTACATTACTTCCTCTATATATTTGTGACCCAGTGCTCATTCATTACTTTTCTTCTTGGTAAGTAAAATGCTACAATCCTACATAGGATGGGAGACATTACATCGTCATTCTTTTTTGTCCTGCAGAGAATCTGCCCTCTAGTAAAGTAATTTGTGTTACCTTGGATATGTGAAGAAGCTTAAGCACACCACATTCCATTGTGCAGCCAAGAACCAACAAATAAATAGAGTCCTAATATATTCTCTACAGCAAATCAAACTTCAAGGAGTCTTTACTAAATATTGAAGTTCTCCCATAAGCCAAATGGTTTTGGCTTAAAAAGCATAATAAAAGTTGAGACTGTTCCTTGAAAAAATACCTCATGACTGAAATGTGTCTAATTCAATGGTTAATATTTTGCTTTATTTATTTAGTTGCTTGTATCAAAAAATTGTCATGTGTCATATTTGTCAATATATGGGCTCGTGATATGGTTTTTCTGCTGTCTTGACTGGACTTATTTGGATAGCTGAAACAAGGTGGTCACTACTCTGGGTTGGAAATTACAAAAAAAGCCTTAGTGTCCTCTTTTGAAGGTAGTATAAGCTCTTAGCTGGTACACCGAAACCTTCCAACCATATGATCAGAAGATTTTCACAGAATGGCCAGAATGTGAAGAAAGAACCTTCAAAGTGTCTTGGAGTGCTGAAACCCATACACCTGTCACATCTGCTAAACTCTGTGGATCAAAGTAAATCACAAGACCAATCCAGACTCAATAGGACAAAGAGATAAACTCGCTCCCTCAAAACTAGAAGGAGCATGGGCTGGAGAGATGGCTCAGTGGTTAAGAGCACTTGCTGTTCTTGCAGAGGATTGGGGTTCAATTCCCAGCACCCACATCAAGTGGCTCCGCTGTCTGCAACTCCAAGTTCTAGGGAATCCAATGCCTTCTTCTGGCTTCTGTGGACACCAGGCATGCTTGTGGTGCACAAACACATGTGAAAACTAGAAGGAGCAATATCACATTTTCTAAGGGACACAGACAGATGCCCTGGGTCTTCAGAGGCCTTTATTACAATAATCTACTACAATAAAAAAAATTATGGAAAGGAGTCAAACTTCATTGTGTGTGATAAGAGTTGTGTCTACCGTGCTCTCCAAAGAAGAATGTGACTTATGATTTACTAATGAACTACTAATTTTTACATGCATATAAAATAATGATTTACCATCTTTTGATGTCTCTGTCTAAACCTTTTTACTTAGAATTGTTGACAAAAGGTAAATAATGATAATATCTACACTAGGGCTAATGTAAGAGCATATGAGGAGCAATCTTCTCTCTCATCTTGTGGATTTCAGAAATCTGTGTCACTGGACAGGAAGATTCAGATGACATCAGTTGTAGCTCATGACAAGATATATGACTTGAAAATATTTAACACAAAAAACTGTGAACTGCAAGAATGATTGGTGTGGCAAGATATATTCACATGTGCAAGAGAGGCATAAATGTTATGATGGTAAACAAATACTTTTTATTGTATTGAAGGCCCTCTTCACAGGAGGAATGCATACTTAGTACTGTAAATCTGGCCAAGATCTCATGGATGGGGGAGTTCACAAAGCAAGGAGTGAACCTACTGCTATTATTTTGTTAAATAGACCTTTTATCAAACAACTTTCAAAAGATGTCTTTATACCTTTAGACTACTGAAGCACCAGAATCCAACAGGGAAGTTTCCTTTTTGCAGTGGACATTGGCTAATGCACATACTTACAACTGGTAAAAGTGTAATGAATAAATGTCAGAGGAATGGTGAACCACAAATTGCACATTTTCTCATCCATTCACCCCAAGGCTCAGGAATGACCATGGAAGAGGGGGCAGAAAGAGTCTAAGATACAGAGGTCAGGAAAGGACAAAATGAAACTATCATCTGGAAATGACAGGACCTTTGTACTCAAGGATTCATAGTGCCTGTGGGTGCCTACACAAGACCTACATAATTACAATCCCATCAACATTCTAGCATGGAGGAGTGTAGCAGTCACTAGCTACACAACTAGCTGTTGATGGTTTCTGGGAGAAGAAGAGTCAATTTTCTTTAGGGGTGTGACCCCTAGCAGGTCAACTAGAAATATAGTGGCAGCTCATACTTTAATATGGATTATTTTAAAAAAACAAAGTGGATATGAAACTGTAGGGTGTCCTAGTTAAGGTTATTATTTTTTAAATAAAATACTATGAACTAAAGCAACTTACAGAGGAAAGAGTTCATTAGGCTTACATTTTCACTTCACTATTCTTCACTGATGGAAGTCAGGACAGTAACTGGAAGAGGGCAGGAACCTGGAGGCAGGAGGCCATGGAAGAGTGATGTTTACTGGTTTGCAGTTCATGCTTTACTCAGCCTGCTTTCTTATAGAAACCAGGATGACCATCCCAGGATTGGCATCAACCACAATGGGCAGGGCACTCCCACATTAATTACTAATTTAAAAAAACTGCTATACATGCTTGCCTGTACCCCAAACTTATAGATGGTCAATTGAGGCTCCCTCTACTGTGATGACTCTGCTTGTGTCAAGTTGACATAAAACTAGCCAGCACATGGAGGCAGGGTGAAGTAGATCCTGGAGGAGTATAAATAAGATCAAAATAGTTAGATCCCTTCACCCTCTATTCCTCCAGATCCAATCTCCAGCCCTAGCTCTGCAACAGAATACCCGTGGCAGCCTTCCAAGCCCTATTTCCCCATCTCCTCTAGATCCCACAGATTGTCCCTTCTATACTGCCTCCCCCCACTCATTTCTTTGTCTTGTCCCCCTACCCTAGCAGGCACACCACACTAACTCAAGGGCCTCTCCTGCCAGGACAAAAAGTAGGCTGCGGGCAGATCACCACCTCTCCTTCTGCTCCTCCAGACCAAATCCTCCAGTCCCATCCTCAACTCTGTAGCAGAAAAGCTGCTGTGGTCTCCCTTTCCTCTCTGACCAAATTCCCAATGGATCACATAGATCTTCTCCCCTAGCCTTCCTTGCCCCAACTCATACCACCCTACCAGTGTCCAACACCAGCAGCCCCTCCCTGTGAACATGCCGGCTGAGCAGGCCAGGTAAATAGGTAAGCTAAGGGAAACCCTTCATCACTCCCTCGTCTCCTGTAAAACCAATGCCCCAGTCTCATCCCTGTCTATGCAGCAGAACACCTGCTGCAGCAGTCCTTCGCCCTCTGTGCTATCTCCCATGGATTCCAAAGATCTTCCCCTCCTAACCTCCCTCCCCACTTGTTACTATACCCATCCCCCAACTCCAGCAGGCACTCCCTGCTCAGCCTCAGACCATTCCTTCTATGGAAGTAGGGAAGTAGGTATGCCATCTGTGTTCCTCTCTCCTTTTGTTCCTCTAGATCCAACGCACATACCAGTCTCATCCCCAGGACTATAGCAGACCCTCTGGGGTGACTCCATTTTACTATCTCCCTCCATGCCAAGAAGACAAAAATATAGAAATCCTCGTTGAACACTCTGCTCTCCTCCATCCTCTGAACTGCTTCAGAACCCTAACCTATCTGCATCCCTGTGTCAATTCTCAATACCCAGAAACACACTTTTTTTGAAACCCACAGTAGCCACAAATATAAGGTCCAAAGAAAATGTCCTATCAGACAACACATAGCCATCATACTCTCCAAAACTCAAGAAAAGAAACAGAAACCAATGGGCAAAGCATTCACATAATAAAGACAAATACAGTAATCAGCACCTAGATCTATATCATCCCAATCCCAGATGCCTACATGCTATCATAAAAACAAAATCAGTAACATTCAGGATAACATGTCTTCTCTAGTATCCAGAAACCTAACCACAGCAGGCCTTGAATATTTCAGCACAGCTGAAGTACAGAATAAGACCTTGAAACAGATCTTATGAACGTGATAGAGGTCCATAAAGAATAAATTAATAAATCCCATAAAGAAACCCAAGAAAATGTAAATAGAGGAAGGAAATAAATTAAACTGTTCAAGACCCTAAAATGGAAATAGAAACAATAAAGAAAACCCAAATTGAGGGAATACTGGAAATGAAAAATTTAGGACTTTGAACAGGAACTACAGAGGCATGCTTCACAGACAGAATACAAGAGATGGAAGACACAATCTCAGCCACTGAAGACATAGTAGAAAAAATAAACACATCAGTCAAAAAAATGTTAAGGGCTGGAGGGATAGCTCAGCCATTAAAGGCTAGGCTCACAACCAAAAAAAAATGTTAAATCTAAAACAATACTGACACATAACATCCAGGAAATCTAGGATACTATGAAAAGGCCAAACCTAAGAATAATAGGAATAAAGGAAGGAGAAGAATACCAGCTCAAAAGCCCAGAAAATATTTTCAACAAAATCAGAAGAGAAAATTCTCCTAACCTAAAGAATGAGATGCCTACAAAGGTACAAGAAGCATGCAGATTAACAAATAGATTGAATCAGAAGAGAAAGTTCCCTGGGCACATAATAATCAAAACACTAAATGTACAGAACAAGGCAAGATATTAAAAGCTGCAAGGGAAAAAGACCAAGTAACATATAAAGGCAGCCCTATTAGAACTATACATGTTTTCCCAGTGAGGACTCTAAAAGCCAGAATAGCCTGGACAGATGTGCTGGAGACTCTAAGAGACCACAGATGCCAGCCCAGACTACTATGTCCATTCAAACTAGCAATTACCTTAGATCTGAAGTTCTCAACCTATGAGTCATGACTTCTTTGGCAAACCCCTATCTACAAAAAAATTACATTATGATTCATAACAGCATCAAAATTACAGTTATGAGATAACAATAAAATAATTTTATAGCTTGGAAGTCACAACATGAAGAACTGCGTTAATGGTCACAGCATTAGGACTGTTGAGAACCACTACCATAGATGGAGAAAATAAGATATTCAATGATAAAGAACTTAAGAAACTACAATATCAAGAAAATAAATAACCCAATTTTAAATGGGGTACAGATCTAAAAAGAGAATTCTCAATAGAGGAAACCCAAATGGCTGAGAAATACTTAAAGAAATGTTCAATATCCTTAGCCATCAGGGAAATGCAAATCGAAATTACTTTGAGATAGCATCTTATACCTGTCAGGATGGCTAAGTTCAATAACACAAGTGATAGCTCATGCTAATAATACTGTAGGGCAAGGGGAATGCTCGTTCATTGCTGGGAGGGAGAATTAACTTGTACAAACATTATGAAATCAATATGGTGGTTCCTTAGAAAATCGGGAATTGATCTACCTCAAGACTCAACGGTGTCACTTTTGGGCATATACCCAAATGTCACTTCATCCTACCACAAGGACACTTGCTCAACCATATTCAATGCTTCTTTATACACAATAGCCAGAAACTGGAATAACCTAGATGCCCCTCAACAGAAGATTAAAGAAAATGGAATATTGCACAATGGAATATTACTCAACTATTAAAAATGGCATCATAAAATTTACAGAAAAATGGATGGATCTAGAAAAAAAACACCTTGAGTGAGGTAAACCAGACTCAGAAAGATAAGTATGGTTTGTATTTGCTTATCTGTACATATTAGAAATTAAATAAATGATAAACAACCTATACCCTATACATCTTGAGAGGTTAGGTGTGGAAGAAGGGACTAGGGAGACAGATGGGTCTCCTTAAGAGGGGGAAATAGCTTAGGTATAATGGGTAGAGTAGGGGTATGGGGTGGGGATGGGAACAAGAAGATTTAGGGGGAGGGGAAATAGGGTTGGGGAAGGGAATGCAGAGAAACAGCTGAAGTTGGGGGGCCTTTGAGGGATGGTAAGGAAACCTAACACAGTGAAAACTTCCTAAAATTTATTAAGGTGATCTTAATGAGGTCTCCTAATAATTTTGGGGAAGATGGAGTCCCAACTAGCCATCTCTAGTCACAAAATGAGGCTTCCATTAGTAGGACTGTATTATATTAAACTGAGTTGTTGGCCAAGGGAGGTCCTGTGGAAATCTGCAAACAACCTAGGCTATAGCCTAATAGATAGCTCTCCTCAAGTTGACAGCCCCATTGCCAAGGAAAACACCCACACAACTCATTGAACATAGAGAGGTCAAGCTGGTATTCACATGGAGTCTTTACCTTATTTTCTAGTGCCTTTGGTATGGAAAACTACTCTGTAGACTATGAAAAGGGAAAAATAAACACCAACCAACCTATAAAACTTTGATGTACAATCTGTCTTGTCTGCAAGATATGCTAGAGCAATGGTGGCACAGAATTTGTGGGAATAGCCAACCAGAGTCTGATTTGACTTAAGGTTTACTTAATGAGATGGAACCTATACTTGACACTGCTATGGTCACCAAGAACCAGAGACTAGATAACCCAAAGACCAAGGATAAAACCAAACAATACTAGTTTGTATTTTTTTAAGTATCACTAAAATGACTCTTAATGGTATTCTGCTATATTCACAGATCAGTGCCTTATTCAGTCATCATCAGAGAAGCTTTCTTCCTGCAGCAGATCAGAACAGATGCAGAGACCCACAGCCAGACATGCAAATGGAGAGTCCTTGGAACAAACAAAACTAAATAGGATGTCTTCATCAAATCCCCCCTCTTGGAGATCAGAGAATCCCATGGAAAGAGGAGGCAGAAAGCATGTAAGAGCCAAAGGGGGTGGAGGACAACAGAAGGGCAAGGCCCTTTGAATCAAATAAGCAAGGTTCACATGAACTCACAGACTGAAGAAGTAAGGACAGGGTCTACATAGGTCTGCACAAGTTTCTCTACATATGTATTATAGGTTTCAGCTTAATATATTTATGGCAATTCTGAGTGTGTGAACAAGTGGGCCTCTGACTCTTGTGCCATGCTCTTGGTGCTCTTTTCCTTCTGTTGAGTTTCCTTGTCCAAACTCAACACGATGGATTTTGCTTTATCTCATTAAATTTTGTAAAAATAAAATAAAATGCTGTGAACAAAAGCATAAATATTAAAAAGAAAACTACATTATGCAAACAAAACATCAACAAACAAACAAAAAATATACAGCAAGTTAGTGTGAAAGAATGAATATAGGTACCCAAATCAAATGGGACCTGAAATCAAGAAGGCATTGCTATTATCCTAATATCTGAGATAATTGACTTAGAACTAAAACTTATCAGAAGATAGTTCATTCTAATAATGGGAACAAATAACCAAGGACTTTACTATCCTAAACATATATGCATCAAACTCAAAAAACAAAGAATTCAAAAAACAAATGATAGACTTTAAAAACAGGCTAGGGATCTGAATAAAAAACTTTTAATTGAAGAAATAAAAATAGTTAATGAATACTTCAAAAAGTGTTTTTAACATTTAGAGAAATGCAAAAGAAAACAACTTTTAGATTTCATCACATTCAAGTCATAGTCACTAAGACCAACAAAATAAGTGACAGCTATTCCTTGGGAATGTAAATTGGTACAGCCCCTCTTGAAATCAATGTACAGAATCTCCAAAAAACTAAAACTAAATCTACCACATCACCCAGCTCTATCATTTGCTGACATATGCCCAAAGGGCTCAAAATTCTAACTCTACAGATACTTACTCAGCAACATTCCTTGCAGCTCTATTCACAGTAACTAGGAAATAGAAACAACCAAAAGTCCATTAACAGATGAATGGATAATAGAAATGCAGCATGTCTACATAATGAGGACTCTTCAGGCATAAAGGAAAATGAATTGGCAGGGAAATATTATTGAGTAAGGTAACCCAGACTCAGAAAGATAAACATTAGATGTTCTCTCTAACCTGAGATTCCTAGCTCCAAATCTTCAGATTTGAAATTACCTGGAGTAACTTCTACAAGGAAAGTTTAAAAGGGATCATGATGAAGGGGGAGGGCGAGAGAAGTAATTAAGAGAGAAATGGGAAAAAGAAGGGAGAGGGCTTTACTGAGGAGGAAAGATGAACATCATTGCAGAAGGAAAGGGAAGGAGGAGGACAAATAAGAGCAAGGATGCTTGAGAAAGCCTCAAGCAATCATATTGTTTCATATTTATCTAAAATTATAATATGTATGTATTTTATTTTATCTAAAATAAAAATATATTCTTCAGAATGTTAAAAACAAACCTAATCTTTATTTAAGGGATATCTTGGAGGAGAATTTATAACCATCCCTTTACTCAACAAGCATAAGCCCTAACTGTATCCCAAATATGTGTCTTTATACCCCAGATAATGTAGTCCCCACACAACATCGAGAAAACTTCTCTATACAAACAGACAGAGACCAGTACATAAAACCACAGATAATCGAAATATACAATACAACCCCCACACCTAAGGCTCAAGAATGATTGTAGAAGACAGGGAAGAACAATTGTAAGAGTCAAAGGAACAGGGACTCTACTGTGAATTGGGTCAGAATGTCAGAAGCTACACTCAAGTCTCACCAATATGACTGCCTAAATATGAATTAAAGAAGGACAATAGCAATAAGCATGCCAAAGTGGACATAGCAAAGCCCAGGAGAACTACACAAAGAACTACAGGCAACTAAAGAATGCTGAGAGCAAATGTGTATGTCTTAAATGAAGATATGCCACTTGGACTGAAAATGTTTCAGCCAAGATTATAGATTATCTAACAAAATCTCCAGTGCCATACACAAGAAACCTCCATTCAAGCTATTGGTGAAGGTATCCCTAGAGACTCACCCATAATATCTGCTGTTGCTCCTGCCATTCGATGCCTCTCAGAGATTAAAGATAAGTTCCTGTTGCTGAAGACACTATACCCTTCAGATACAGTACTCAGAAGATTCAACCTAGATAAAACCAGAAATCCTTCTTCTTACAGTATAGAAAGTATTATGTAAGCTGCCTATGGAAGGAATCAATCAATAGACCTTTCCATCTGTGACAAATAAAAACCATAACAATAATCAGCATGGCAAAATATCCCTAAAGGTTAAATAGTAGCACACATAAATTGGTGGTAACCAACAGCTATCTAATTGAACTTTAGTCCCATTCAATGAGAGAGAAATCATACTTGGTTCTAGAAACCTAGCCAACCAAACTACTTTACTAGGCCAGCACAATGTTAGTTAAGGAACTACATTCTAAAACATCCTTATACTGGTACATAGATGGGTGGAACTCTCGCTGCTCTCACCAAAGAAGCATCTCTTTATAATAGAGACCATTTCAGAAAAACCAAAACTGTTATAATGCAGAGATCAATTGATTGTTAGGAGCCTAGCCCCAATGAATACATCTACAACACAACTCCTGGACATAAAGTTCAGGAAGAATCACAGAATAGAGGGTGGAAATATTGTAAGAGTCAGAAAACCAGGAAGTCCTTGGTGAGACTGTGTCGCCTAGAAATGACATGGAAGCTACTCCTACAATACTGCAACAAAACAGCTTCCTAAAGAAGACCTGAACAATTACAGTATGAACAGACACTAAAACAATAGAGGAAAATTCCATAGGGTCCCACACCTAAACAAGGAACTGTAAGCAACTAATGACTGCGGTGAGAAGAATAATTTGCCTCAACTGGACATGAGCCCAGTAAATGGTTATCCAATAACAAGCAGTTAACCTTGAAATCATACACACAAAAACCATACTAAACAGACTCAGTAGGCTGTATTTATAAGGTTTATGCATTTGTGTGTGTGTGTGTGTGTGTGTGTGTGTGTGTGTGTGTGTGTGTGTAACAAAATAAAAAGGCCATTCATTTGAGAGGTAGGAGACATGGTAGGGTTTGGAGGCAAAGATGTAAAGGGAGAAAGTGAGGTAGTTATTTTTTAATTTTAAAAATGAAATGTTTTTTAAAAAGAAAAATTTCAAGTACTTCTGCATAGTACAATGAAAATTTCTTTGGAGAGTTTTACAATTCACTATACCATATGCTCAAGAATGGCAGCAAGAAATACAGAACAAAGACTAACAGACATGAAAAACTTCACAGTAAATTATACTGTAGTTAGAACACATAGCAGTGAATAAAATTATATCATTACATTTGCAATCAGCTTGTCTTTGATTTCAGATAAAGCAAGACAAACACAGACCCAAATACTGCTGCTCTTTCTAACAACAACAGCAAAGAATTCTGGGAAAATATTAGAAAGAAGGGGAAATAAGAAATTGCTTGATCACTGCTGATCAAGCATAAGTCATATCACTGAAGATTTAATTTTCCATTATAAAAATAAATTATTGGCATTTTTTATTAAGGCTTAATTGTAAGCTAAGCATCATTACACATGCCTGTAACTCCCACACTTGGGAGGTTGGGGCAGGAGGACAGAAATTTTGAGGTTAGCTTAAGCTATACATGGAGTTCAAGGCCAGCCTGGCCTGCATATGGAAGCTATATCTCAACACAAACAAATGAACAAACGAATGGCTGAATGAAATACTTAAGAGATATTAAGTATCAGTATGAAAGTGGTAGTTCAGTAGATAAAGATTTTTGTTCAACTGAATAGTAGAACTAAATGTAGCATTAATTTAACTTATAGTAGATGCATTGTTTTTTACCTTCAAAAAAGCTACGTGTTTACATTCTCTCATTTGCTATTATTACTTACAGTTTAGGTCTGTAAAGAAAATGCAAACTGTGTGAAGATGTCTTAACCAATAGCAGTTAGCAATTTATCCCTAAGTTTTCTGGTAACTTTCCAACTATATCACCATCATGCACTAATCTGTCAACAGTCGTTGGGTAGGTCATAAAATGAATGTGTAGAATCACTGACCTTGTATTACCCCCTCTCAGAAACTATAGACTATCAAACAAAAAGCCCAGTGCTAGACATGGGATGCCTCCCATCAAGTTGCTGGTCAGGAGGATTCAAGAGATCCCCAAAGCAATACAGACATTTCTGTTACACTGAACTTTCTACCAGAGGAAAGTTAAAACCTTGTGGTTAAAACCCTATTGCCTGAGGACACCATACTTTGGCCACAAGACTTGGAGAAATCGAGCTGGTACTGAACAAGAAGCATCCTCCTTCATGGCCAACTTCCATGATGCTACAAAGTGCTAAGCAAGCTGCAAGCAGGGAACCATTATTAACAGTCTTATTTAAGTGTAAACTCTGTGACCTGCAGTACTAACCAACCCAGCAACATATGTCCATTGATGTAATAGTGGTTTGATTGTTTGGGGAGATAACCAGCAGTTGTCTGATTGAGTTTAAATTCCACTCAATAAGAATGAACTCATGCCTGGTACTGTAAACTAAGAACCCATGTTTAGAATGTCATAAACTTGATGGAGGAACCTACTAGTATCATTTTGCTAAATTGATATAATGTCTAAACTGCCTTATAAATACTTATTCTTATGCCCATAGAGTAGTCCAGCTCTCACTTCACATCAGAGAAGTTTCTTTTTTTCAGTGGACGGAGTTAACACAGAATGATCAAATGTAGTAACATGAATGGCCAGACTGCAGAGAATAAGTTACTGTGGTATTTTGATCCCCAAATGGGATATCTAAATCATAGATTCTTCTTCCCTAGGCTAAGAAACATCATGAAAGAGAATATAGAAGTTTTTAAGAACCAGAGGTTGGGGGGACTATGTCTTCTATATATGACAGGCAATTTGATTCATGAGCTTCCAACAGCTGGATAAATAAGTTAGATAACAGTAGATGATAGATAGATAGATGATAGATAGATAGATAGATAGATAGATAGATAGATAGATAGATAGATAGATGATAGATAGATAGAGCTAGATAGCCAGATAGATAGATAGATAGATAGGTAGATAGATAGATAGATAGATAGATAGATAGATAGATAGATAGATAGATAGATAGATAGATAGATAGATAGAGCTAGATAGCCAGATAGATAGATAGATAGATAGATAGATAGATGGATAATAGAGATAGATTGATAGATGATAGATAGATACATACATACATACATACATACATACATACATACATAGATGATGAATGATAGATAGATAATAGATAAATAGATAGATGATGGATTATATAAAGATAGAAAGGTTAGATAAACAAGAGATAGGTAGATACATGATAGATAGATAGATAGATAGATAGATAGATAGATAGATAGATAGATAGATAGATAATTGATTGATAGATAGATAGATAGATAGATAGATAGATAGATAGATAGATAGATAGATAGACAGATAGATTATAGATAGGAAGGAAGGAAGGATGTGATGTCAGAGGAAGATGTGGCAGAGAGGCACTAAGAAGTTGAAGTTGGGAAGATGAGGAGGGATTTGATAAACATAAAATTTATCTATGTATAAAGTAAAAATATAACTTTTCAAATCTAAAACAAAATTTTATTTTTTTAATTTAAGATAGATTTTCTTTTTACAATATGTTCTGATCACAGTTTCATCTTGCCCACCTCTTCTCAAAGCATCCCAACATTCCTGCCCACCTAAATCCACACCCACAACATGCACAGGAGATACACAGATCTTGATCAGATGAAATGCCAGTGCTAACAGAAGTGGACTCATCTCCATCACTAACCCGTAAACAATCTCCAATAGATAACCACTCACAAATGAAAAATTAGTCTTCTTCAACAGAATCTCACTGGGCATGCAAACAACTCTTAAGGACAGGACCCAAGACTAGCAGTAGACGGCCATCACACACAAATATTTTATTAAAAATGAAAGCCTCAGTTTCCTTGCAAAATTCAATTATTTAATTACTGTCTATCCAAAGACATTTTTTTATAAAAAAAAAAAAACAACTATGTTTTATTGCTTATTTGGGCATGTTACATAACTTTAAATCTATTCTATTTTTTAATGCTGGAAAATAATTTAGGCCACTTTAGAAAATTATTGGACCCAATGAGTTCCAAAGAATACTTAGCTAACAGTATATATTTTAATAGGATTTGAAAAGAAAAAAAATCCAGAGAAGTCAGAGATAGGACACTATGTTCCTCCAAAAGTGAAAGAATAAGTATTTGGTCATTCCTGGAGAGCAGGAAGTCATAATATAGGAAGACTTGGGCTTGGTAAACTTCAGTGACAGGAAGCGAAGACTGAATGGTAAACAAAATTGCTAGTAGAGAGGAAGAATCAGAGAAAGGATAAATGCTAGCATCATTTTAAAGACAAATGTGTCTTTCTTCCTTTATACATTAGACTTTTAAAGCAAAGGGTGAAATGGTACCAACATTTCTGACCTTGACAGATTGTCAGGATTCTTGCTTGGGGAATACACATCTGTGCACCCCTCCCCTGGTGACCTCACACAGACAACAATGCCAGCAAGCAAGAGGCACACTGTGTGCCCGTTTCACCTCTAGTAGGTCAAGGAGGCAGGTTTTCTTCTCTCACTGACATCCTTTCTGATTTCAGATTCTTCCCAATGTCAGCCTATGCTTTGGAATATTTCTATCACCTTTTTTTTTTTTGCTCATGCTTGTATATTTTCCAATGCTATTGATAATAAAAGTCACAGAGAGAAAAATATGGTTTGTAAACAAATATTTTAAAGAAGTGTGGATGTCTCAGTATGGTTAGTAGATATGAGTTAAAAAATAAAACACTATGCCATTTCCTTAGAACACAATAGTCTCCCAGTCATCATATGACCTATGCCATTCTGAGTAAGTCAATAAATAAGAAACCAATAGCATTTTTAACCGCATATGCTAACTAAGTCATCTAATAATGATGACATGGTTCTAGTCATGCAAGGGTATCATCTACTCATTATGATTCAGGATATGGTCGAGGACATTGACATAACTTAGAAGAGGATACAATAGAGGGAATATTTCACAGTAAACAGACCAAGAATGATTCCCCTTGGAATACTAAAGGTACAAATTGCTTTAGTTCTCATTTCTATGGTGCTAAAATTTGTATTTCACGTGAGATCCTGTAATTGATGACTGCTCACTTGTCTGGGTGAAATAGGATTAAAAAATAAAAAACAGGTTATGATTGTCAAGGTTGTTTGTGTTAGGAGCTGAAATGGTAAGTAGTGCTCTGAAGTCTTTGTAAACAGCACAGGAATATTTTTCTTTTTTAAGGAAAGTACTGGTCAAAGGTTTATACACCAAAACATACCACGTCATCCAGGTTACATGGTTTACAGTTTTTTCTTGAACAACCAGTGAACCAAGAAACAAGAAAACAGACATCAGTACATCCACCTAGAGGCATGCTGGGGTTTTCTCAAGAGCTTTATACAATTGGAGGGGTTTTCTTCAGAATATAAAATACCTGCAGTTGTTCTACATTTTGATATTCTCTTTTAAGAAAAATTTCTAAGTTGACTAACAAAGGCATCTCAACATTGCTATACTTAGTAAATAATTTAAAACCCATAATAATTACTTCCATATGTCAAATTCTCTACTCTCCCAAATTCCCTCTTGCCTCTCATTATCTTAGGTCCTATTTCTAAATTTCTCTTGATGTGTTGTAGATAACTATTATGTCCTACTTCTGAGAATAATTCATCACCACTCTATGTATTGAAGTATTAATTTATATAAGAAAAGAATAAATCACAATTATTTAATAGAATTAAGAAGCTATTGTTCTAATATGCATCCATTTGGGTCCTTAGACATTAAGGGGTGTGTGTGTGTGTGTGTGTGTGTGTGTGTGTGTGTGTGTACAAGAATGTACATGAACTAAGAAAAAATGGTCAAATCTTCACTTACTCAAAAGTGAGGTGTGTGTTTCTCAAAAAATTACTTTTGAAAATGATTACAAACAGGATAGTGACTTTTTATATTACCCAATACCCATTGTGAGAGAGCTTCTCATTATAAATGTTTAAAAGAAAAATGCAAATATAGGAAGAAATCAAATAAAGAAGAGGAAAAAGAAAGACAGAAATGAAAGAAAGAAGTCCTTTGTTTTCAACTCTCCAATTATCATTGGACACACGTGTCTGTATTATACAGTGAACTTGGATGTTTTAATCATAGGCAACTGCTGCAGATATATCTGATATCTTCTCTCAATGTCTGCATCATCTTTTCACAGATCACTAAACAATAGTAGTTGCTTTTGAACACAGTGCTTGGTAAGAGACAATCTTTTTCTAAGGTCTCTGAGTCCACAGGCAGGATAATTACCTAAACACACAAGTGCACATAAGTGAAACCCATACACTCTCACACATATACATAATTTTCAGTTTTTTAGTGGAAGGAAAAGAGCTATGTTTTCATAAAACAAATTAAATATTACAGAAATGTATATACTCATATTTGCAAAAGCAAGCAAGTATTTTTTTTTTGCACACAAGTAATAGAAAATGGTGGAAGGATCATTCTGTCTAGTCTCAGATCTGGTAGAGATGAAAGGTAAAGAGAAGATAAAAATGGAAATCTAATCGACTGGCAACTGTCTCCAGAAGCAGGTCCAGGGAGCTCAGAAAGGAATGCTGTGTATCACCTGGCATAGCTTACTGACAGCAGCCTGATGAATTTTTAAGAAAGCTTATTTAGGCAGGCAGGGATATTCCTAACAGAAGCATTTAAGGTCACATTTAATTTAGTTAAGTTTTAATCTCATTGTTTAAACTGGAATACTGTGGTTGTAGGAAGGTACAAAATGACTTGAACCTTTCTTCAAGCTTTGCCTTCAGTAAAGCTGCTACTCTAGCCCCTTTATTCCCTGCATGTCTTCCATTTGTTCACTCTGACATGACAGCAGTGCTTGTCATACAGTAAAGAGAGATGACATCCAAGCTGTTGAGATGTGTCTGCTGAGATGATGTGTACACCAATAAGTGTACACACCCGTGCCTGAGGTCTGAGAGAGGTAGGTTGCATACATACTCCTTTCCATATATTCAGATGTTCTTCACCCAGTACACTCATGAAGAAATTATTTATAAATTAATTGTCTTTTGAGGTTAATTTGTTGATTTTAAGAGAATTTTATAAGAGATAATACTTGTTACATTAAATTGTCATAGGCAGGGGAAATGAACAAAATATGAAAATCTGTCATGATCTACCTCAAAATATTGCCACATAAATTCCTGCTAGTTTGGAGGACAAGGCTTACTTGATCATAATGGTACTTCTATGTGTTTTCTTTGTGACTCACAAAACTAGGTATACATGGGATGGTAAGTGTCTAATGCCATACAGGAGTTGTTCAACTGAGAGATGGACAGTGCTGCCTTGAAGTTCAGGCTTGCCAATCTGGGCTGCTCCTTAGCCAGTTATCTTCTTCTTCTTCTTTTTTTTCTGAGACAAAGTTTCTCTGTGTAACAGCTTCGGCTGTCCTGGAACTCACTCTGTAGACCAGGCTGGCCTCAAATTCACAGAGATCCGCCTGCATCTGCCTCCCAAATGCTGGGATTAACAGCATGTGTCCCCACCAACCTGCTATCTTATTTTTCAAGTCCCCATGGAAAAGATTTTCAAGTCCTCTGGAAATTGACACCCTCTGGAAGTTCTTGCAGTACAAACTAGCTTTACAGTCAATATGGGATTGTTTCCTCTTACCTCCTACCATTTTTCTCTCCCAAAGTTTCCTAATTCTTCATTCTTTTTCTTTCAGATCAAGATTCCCTAAAAGCTAGATCTTGAAAGCTGTTTAAGATTTTAAATACCAGAAATATCTCCATTTGCAAAAGACAAGTTGGAATATCTGAACTCCTCTAAGAACACAGAAATAAAGCTCTAATAGTAGAAGATGCCACACTGGAAATGACATTTTGAAGAAGGGCATGGCATTTCCTCCAGGCTCCTCAAATTACATGTCCATGTCTGTGTGCTATACCTGTACCATCTGTAAAAAGTTTTTCTAGGATAGTGGTAATCCAAAATATTCCATCCATCTGTCAGATCATGTGTTGGACCATGTGTCTTGATTTCTAGATCAGAAAGCATGGCCACTGCCTTTATGTCAGTCTTGTTTCTAGGCACTGCCAACTCAAATGCCATGGGCTTCAGCTTGGAGAAGTGAGTGTTATCTTATTCTTCTTGCACAGGACATTCTCCACGAGTAGATTATCGATCTCATTTATGCTTAGACTTTAGCGTTCATTTCTTCATGCTGCTTTACTTCTGGCTAAATAAATGACCTCCACTCACCTTGACTTGCATGTTAGGCCATCCAGCCCAGTGTCTAGCATCAAAGTCTCTCAGGAAAATCTTGTTCAATATCATCTTTTTGTTCTTTCTTAACCACTCATATGGGAGCAGACACCTTACTTCAGATGTGGACCTTAATACAATTTAAGGGACAAATAATCGAAAAGTTTTGAGTACAAGAACAATGGTGAGGAGTTCTTCATTCCAGAGAATACCACCTACTAGTCATGACCAAGATTCTGAATTCTCAAGGACTTTGCTTATTGGATGATAATTACTGTGGTTGCTACCACATGGCTTTCATAATTATGAATGCTGATTATCACTTGAATAATTATAAGGTTAGCATAAACTGTATGCTTTTAGTATCAATTAATTATCTTTATATGTGCATAACATGTTCATATAATGAACTGCAATTTCCTGGAAACATGTTTGGGGAAATGTATAAAAATTATGAGCTTGGTCTTCTCAGTCTCAGGTTGCCACATGATCTGCATATGTGTTCTGCTGCAGCACTGATGTGGGTGGACATAGCAACACTTTTTGTTTTGGTTCCTGGGACTTTTTAAAGATTTTAGTTAAGTTAATATGTTTAGTACTGTCAAAAATTCAACTTTATTTTTTCACTTATTAGTTAAAACATACATTTTTCACTAAGGACCATATACCAAATATTATTTTTCAGGCAGAGCAAAAAAAAAATGAAAAATGTATCTGAGGCTATTGCACTCATACAATTACAGCCTAATCCCAAGGAGGAATATTCTAAACACACAAAATAAATAAATAAATAAATAAATAAATAAATAAATAGATAGATAGATAGATAGATAGATAGATAGATAGATAGATAGATAGATAGATAGATAATCAGATTATGACATGTAGTTGTAAAATAAAGAACAAAAAAAAAATAGAAACCCAACCACAGACTGTCTCTGAAACCCCCTCTCCCTGAATCCTGCCCAAATCTTTGGGGTAAGTGTCTTAGTCAAAGTTCTACTGCTGGGAAAAGACACCATGTCCTCAACAACCTTTATGAAGAGAAACATTTCATTGGGGCCAGCTTATATTTTCAGAGGTTTAGTCCATTATCATCAAAGTGGAAAGCATAGCAACATGCAGGCAGACAGGTGCTGGAGAGGTAGCTGAGAGTTCTATATCCAGATCAGCAGGAAGAGAAAATGATAATAGGCCTGGTATGAGCATTTGAAACCACAAGGCCCACCCCCAATGGCAAACTTCCTCCTACAAAGTCACACCTATTCCAACAAAGCCACACCTCCTAATCCCTGTCAAGTGCTGCCACTCCCTAATGATTACACATTCAAATATTTGAGCCTATGCAGGCCATTCTTATTCAAACCACTACAATAAGACAAGGGCTAGGATGAAGCCAGCAACTGAGGATACACCAGCCCGTGAAGCCATCATAGAGCTTCAGCACAAAGAGCCCTTTACCTTTGGTCTGAGTTTCTCTCTCCTCCCAGAGCAGCCAAGCTCAGGAGTGGTGTCATCAAAGCAATGGTGTCCTCACAACTCACTGGCAATAAGCCAATTACCCAGGTTTGGGAGCAAAGAGCAATGGTTCCTTATCATCCATTAGTCCCTGACCTCTCTGAGACAGTGATAGAAATGACAGATCATCTCCCTAAGGTAGGAAATTCCACAAGCTTTCAGGGACATAACGATTAGGGACTTGTGTTGTCATAAAATCTGGATTCCTGATGTTGATTATTTGACAGGCCTTGTCCTCAGGGAGTCCACTGAGTTCACCATCAACCAATAGTGAGGGCACTAACCACTTATTGAGAAAACCTAATCCAGCCACCTCAGTCATAGTTTACCATTGACAATTGAAACAAAAACCTCACCAGACACAGAATCAGAAGGAAAGCACTTCTATAAACAATGCCACAAGATCTTCACTATCAGAAGACACTTTCTGAAAGTCCCATGGGATAGTTAGCCCCATTCTGGCTGGAAAGCAATCAGGCACATTTCCTGATCTATAGGAGCTTGAAAATGAAATTATGGAGACAGAAATATTTATAAACTGTATTCACAGAACCCACTGCCACAGACCTATGGCTCTTGAGTCATCTTTAATTATGAGCCACCATTGCTGGGTCTTCCTTTATTCCCTTTCCAATCTTCTCTGCATCTCCTACATTGTCCCCCACTTCCTCCCACACCTGTTGCCATCTCCACAAGCCTAGGTCCAGATCGGTGGCCTTTGAACTTCCTTTGTTCAAATGTCACCTTTGACTGGTGAGATATCACTTCCCTCTCCACTTTCTGTCATCTCTGTATCCAGAGACCTAGCTCCAGACATGTGGTTTGGGAGCTAGCGCTCCACTTAAATAGCTCATCTACCAGCTTCACCTAGCCTATCTCAGGACACACAGCTCCTGCACTGGCCCAAACTAACATTAGACACAATCAAAGAAGGAAGTCTGCATGCCCAGGTCAAGTCACAACCACTAAACAACATGAATGACCAAGACATCATGTCTCTCACCAAAGCCACTAGTCCTAAAGAAGTGTTGTCTAATACAAACTACCTAAAAGGACCCAAGGATACAATATTTAAAAGGATAATCTTATACTAACAAGATCATAAATGAAAACTTATCCCAACTAAGGAAAGACATGCCCTTGCTGACATAAGAAGCATACAGAACCCCAACTAGACAAGACAAGAAATGAAATATCTCCATGGCATATCTTAGTTAAAACACAGATATACAGTCTTTCTAAATGTGATGCAATAAAACTTACAGCAAACAAAACTCCAGTAAGTAAATTCATTGGGATTAAAATACACACTTCTGAGTGATTGATGGGTCAGAAAAGAAATTAAAATTTTCTTGGAACTAATTAAAAATGAAAACACAACAAAACATCTGGGCCTTATTAAGAGCAATTTTATGAGGAAAATTTATACTGCCTACCTTAAAAATCAGAAAGAACAGAAACAAATGACTTAATGATACAATTAATGAATTTGGAACAAGAACAAGCCAAACCTAATCCCAGTAGCTGACAAGAGATAATTAAAATCAAAACATAAATTAATAAAATAGTTAAAGATACAATGAAAACAATACAATGGCACAATAAATTTAGAGATGGTTCTTTGAATAGTGAACCATATCCATAGACCCTCATCCCACCAACCAAAAAAGAAAGAGAGGATCAAATTAACACAATTAGAAATAAAAGAAATCAATATTGAAACATTACAACTGACACAAAGGAAATTCAGAATATTATAAGGATTATAAATTCAGAATAAAATAAGGGAATATTTTTTAAATCTCTATTCCATTGATCTGGAAAACTTAAAAAGGGGGAGGGATGGGTAATAAATGACCTAATTTTTCCAAACTACCAAAGTTAAGCAAAGAAGAGACCAACAGTCCAAATAGACCCTTAACAAATGAGGAGAATGAAACAATAATAAAAAGACTTCTAATTAAAAAAATAACCAGATGGATTCACAGCAAAGTTCTACCAGTCATCCAAAGAACCATAACCAATAGTTCTTAAACTTTACAAAAAAAGAAAAGAAAGATCACTCCCAAACTCTTTCTATGAAACCACTACTACTTTAATACCCAAACCAGTTAAAGATACAAAAAAAGAACAAAAAAATAACAAGTAAAAACTTCAGACTAATATCCCTAAAGAATATAATTGCAAAAATTCACAATTAAAAAAAAGATTATAGTAAATAGAAACACATATCAAGAAGACCTTTTGATTATTATGTGGTAAGGGGACTTTTTTTAATCCAGTCTATTTGGTGTTCTGTAAACTTCTTGTACCTTCATAGTTATGTCCTTCTCTAGGTTGGGGAAGTTTTCTTCTATGATTTTGCTGAATATATTTTCTGTGCCATTCAGCTGGAATTCTCCATCTTCTCTCCCTATTATTCTGAAGTTTGGTCTTTTCATGGTGTCTCAGATTTCCTGGACATTTTGTGTTAAGAATTTGTTGGATTTGACATGTTCTTTGACCAATGAATCTGTTTCCACTATTGTATCTTCAATGCCTGAGATTCTCTCTCCTATCTGTTGTATTCTGTTGGTTATGCTTTCATCTTTGGTTCCTGTTTGAGATTTTTTTCCATTTCCAGAATTCCCTCAGTTTGTGTTTTCTTTACTGCCCCTATTTCAATTTTCAATCTTGAACTGTTTCCTTCACCTGTTTGATTGTTTTTCTTGACTTTCTTGGCTTTCTTGCAGAGAATTATTAATTTGTTCCTATTTTTTTGTTTTTCTTTTCCTTGATTTCTTTAAGGGAGTTTTTCATTTCATCTTTAAGGGCTTCCATCATCTTCATAAAGTTATTTTTAAGGTCATTTTCTTGTACTTCATCTGCATTTGGATGTTCAAGTCTTACTGTTGGAGAACCACTAGGTTCTGGTGGTGCCATATTGCTCTTTATTTTGTTGAATGTATTCTAACACTGCCATTTGCTCATCTGGGTTTGTAACTATTACAGGTACAGGTGTTGATTCATGTCTTTGTTGGATGAGTCTCTTGTTCCTTTATTGTCTGTTACCTTTATTGTCTTTTGGCCTGAATGGCCAAGGGTTCTGGTGACTGGCTGGTTGTTAGATTGAGTAAGGTCATCTCAGCTAAGATTTGTAGAGGTTTGAGTGCCTAGATCCAGTGTGGTCCAGTACTTCTGGCTGGTGTGGGCTTTACCTGTGGCTACAGGGTATGTTCTTCCAACTGGTGTAGGTTTTGCATATGCCTGTTCTTCCAACTGGTGTGGATGGTGCCTGTGCCTATACAGTCTGCTAATACTGCCAGAGAGGGCTGTTCATAAGGAGGATGCTAGAGTAGGTGGGATTGGGCAGCAGAGTGGGTCTGTTCTTCCAACTGGTGAACGTGGTACTTGTGCCTCTAGAGGCTCTGCTCATTGCTGCACTAGTCAGAACAGCTAAGAAGTGGAAACAACATAAAGATCCTTCCACAGATGAACAAATGATGAAAATGTGGTACATGTATGCTATGGAATACTATTCATTTGTAAAGAAAAATGGAATCATGAAATTTACAGGTAAATTTGAGTGAGATAACCCACATCCAGAAAGAAAAATACTACCTAGTCCCTTTCATCTGCAGATCCCAACTAGAAATTTTCTGATATGAGTATATAATGTGGAATAAACACAAAAACTAGTATAAAGGGACCATGGTGACAGCATGAGAGGATAATAGTAGGATGCAAGAAATATGAAGTAGGAAATGGAAAAACGGGGAATTGGGATGGAGGTCAACAACGGAGATGGAGGGGGTACAAATAACACCAATGTCTTTTGATAGAACCTCAAGGAATCTTACTATTTTATATTTACTTAAAATCATAACACACACACACACACACACACACACACACACACACACACACACACACGAAAGGAAGTTATATCATTGGGGGTAACACTATTACCCATGAGAGTCATCAACAAAAACCCTCAGTACCAGGTAAGAAAAATCTTTAGAAAGATTGGTTAGAGTAGTCCAAGTGACCCCCCTCCCCCAACAAAATAGACTGTGGCTGCTACCCTTGGCTGCCTTTCAGGAATTGAAGGTAAGACCTTGTTAAACTTAAGACAAGGGGCTTGGGTTATTGTAACTAGCTCTGACCTGGAAGCCTGTTTTCTGTTGTCTACCTTTTGTGGTATTACAAACTACTATGCAAGCTGCCAAGGGAATGAATCAATTAGTAGTCCTGTTTATAGGTGGCACTTATAAACCACAACAATGACCACCATGGCATGACATCCATAAAGGAGCAATAAGTGGCATTCACATATTGGTGGTAACCAGCAACTACTTGGGCTTAAGGCCCAATGAACTGAAGAAAAAACATGCCTGCTACTGGAAACCTAGCCAACTACCCAGGGCTAGTGAGGTCATGGTTCTTGGAAGAGAATCTGCCACTGCCGTTTTGCTAGACCAGCATAATTCTTACTACATTTAACTATTGTCTGTGTATCCACAGATTAAGTATAGTTCTCACCCCTCATCAAAGATGCTTCTCTTTACAACAAAAGGAGAATTTCACAGAAAACAACAAGTGGACATAATCCAGAGATCAGATTGTTCACTCATGGTGAGTCCAGCCCCAATGGAAACACCTAAATCACATCCCCTGAATCTATGTCTCAGGGACTCTCTCAGAATAAAGGAATAGAAAGATTTTAAGAGCCAGAATACCAGGAACTCTGCTGTGAAATGGTCTCTCATAGAAACCACTACATAACCATGATCTGAAACTTCTATTATCAATAAACAAAACAATGCTAAAGAGGGAATATCTCATGGGGCAACATCCCATGACAAGGAATTACAGGCAACTGAAGACTACTGAGAGAAGGAATATCTGCCAGATATGAGCCCGATAATTGATTGTCTGATACAAAGTGTTTATCACTGAAATCATACACATACAAAAATTAAAAATGAAATCATTAGGTTATAGTTTATATTTTTTCATATGTACATACATACATACACACACACACACATATATATATATATATATATATATATAAACAGTAATAGGGTAGAAGAAGCTATCAATTTGGGAGAGCACGTGGAAGAAGAGAGACTCAGATGGGGCTAGAGGAAGAAAGGGAGAAAGTGATATAATTATATTTTAATTAAAGAGTATGAAAATTAACTTAAAAATGGGAGGAAAGAAATGGAAAATTAAAAACAATATTCACATGGAACACTTAAAGTAAAGCACTGTAACTATCACAGTTTCCAATCTCTCATTAACATCTTTCTGAGTATGTCACTAGAGAGAGAAAACATAATTCATGTCTATAATGACAATTATGTGTATTAAAGGTAATAATAATAATTGTAGTCTTTCTGTTTTGTTCCTATTCCAGACATACATAATCCCTGAAGTGATATCTACACTGAGAAGTGGTTAAATCATTGTAATCCTGGCCTACCATTCTTCTGGACCTGGGTAATTCTACAACTTGGTCTGACCAAGTTTCAGACGTAACAATGTTCAATGGGCAGGAGATCTGCAAGAATAATGGGTATGCAGAGCTCCAGTAATTTTTTACCTACCTGCTTTATTTACATATTTATTCAAAACCAAACTCACCTCCTCTGTTCACCTTTTGTACTGATCCATCTTGATCTTGAATCAACCTCTGCACCCAGGGCAGTCCCTGAATTGCTTCCTGTTGCTTGGCCCCTGTCTGCTCCTCTAATCTCTGTTGTATAGATGACATTTTCCAGATGATATTGGCATATTCTGATGCCCCAGGATTTTGTTTATGAAGCCTACACAAGGTGACCTGGAAGACTAGGCTGTTTTTCTTTCAAGTATGTTCACACCATATTTAGCTTTGGTGATTAAAATGTTCAAAGAATAAAATCAGAGGCTTCTTCTCCATTACAGTCTATATATCATATTAAGCTGACCTACAAATCTTTTTCTCTTTATGTTACTCTGGCTCTGGTATTTTGTGCCACATTTGTTTGCCCAGATAGTTAATTCTACTTATTTAAACAATTCTCTTTGAACTTGAATTTAAAAATTTATATTACGCCGGGCGGTGGTGGCGCATGCCTTTAATCCCAGCACTCGGGAGGCAGAGCCAGGCGGATCTCTGTGAGTTCGAGGCCAGCCTGGGCTACCAAGTGAGTCCCAGGAAAGGCGCAAAGCTACACAGAGAAACCCTGTCTCGAAAAACCAAAAAAAAAAAAAAAAAAAATTATATTACTTGCAATTCTCTTTGTCACATTTAATCTCCAACCATAACAATTGTGAATTTTATCAACTTACATACTCATGGCACTTGACATTATTCTCAAGTCTTTATGCATAATATTTTATTAAATATCTATAATAAGGAAGGTGGTACTGTCATCCTGCTATTACAGTTAAACAAATTGAGACACAAATTAGTTAACTACCCTGTCCAATACCACAATACAATAAGTAGCAGAGACAGTATTCAAACATGGGCAGTGATTTGAAATTTTGTCTTGTAAGTGTTACATTGCACCGAGAGAAAAATGTTGATAACTAAAATTATACACCTAGCTAAAATTTTCCAGTGGCCAAAATTATAGTTAACTCCATGAATAAAATTAGAAGACAGGCAACAAACTGGAAAAAATTCAATGTATATTTCAAATACTGTATTAGCATACAAAATGTTCTTATAAAACAATGAAAAACAAAATTCTGATATATCTGCATGGCATAGATAAAACTGTCATAATTACTTACAAAATTTACAAACACACACATATATAGAACCTCTTAATTATTCCTCTTCCCTAGGTGACCACATCCCTATCCATATATCAACAGCTGTTTATATACAATCAGTTCTGTTTTATCTCTAATGTCATACTCACTGCACTCTGGAATTCAGTCACTCAAATGCCTACTCAACATTCTTACTTGTCCATCTCAATGGTACCTCAAAGAAAGATATCCATGCCTATATCTCTTCTAGATGTTATTAACTCATACAAGGTTTCTATCTCCCTTTTGTTATACATACTGCCAGCCTAAGTTTCACTAGTGACATACTTACATCACCTCCTAGACTTAACAATGAATTCCAAATATTTTGCCTCTCTCAAGATTGTCCTCTGGTCTCTTCTCCATCTGTTGACCTTATCCCAATTGCACTCACCTGAGCAATGATCTCACAGAGCATATTCAGTACATGTACCTTTCCACCTTTCAGAAGCACAAGTCTAATCCTAATAGGTAGTGTCTTAGTTAGGGTTTCTATTCCTGTGAAGAGATACAATTTTTTTTCTTACTATAGATAATCATTCAATGAGTTTACATTGCTTTCATGGCCAAGCATCTTCTGGTCCACATAACTGCCTCTATTGGTCTTTCCAATCTCACTGCACAGATCCATCCCTGCTTTCTGCATACAGGTCACAGTTCCCAGCCTATCCTCCACACACTCTATACACTTTCCCAGATGGCTGATTTTTCCACATTTTTCTCTCTCTTTCAGTCCTTATCTTTCATTTATGACAGGAATCCTAGATGTAATTATTTTAATTGTTGCGTTACTCAATTTCTGTTTGAGTCTATGTTATGGGTTTAATTCTATCCATAAAAAAAATATGTTGACTTAGGTGCTGGTGGCCCACGCCTTTAATCCCAGCATTCAGGAGGCAGAGGCAGGTGGACCTCTGTGAGGTTCAAGGCCAGTCTGCTCTACAGAGTGAGTTCCAGGACAGTCAGGGCTGTTACACAGAGGAACCCTGTCTTGAAAACCAATATATATATATATATATATATATATATATATATATATATATATATATATATATATATATATAAATGTTGAAATCTTAACACATGTCATCTCAGAAATCAACTCTTATGGAAACATGGCTATTAAATATTCCACTCTGGCAAAGGAAGCAGGTAAAACAACAGCAGATCATCATTTCATCTTCAGCACCTCCAAAACCAGGCATTTCCAGGGAACCCACAGGCCATTCTAGCCAGGGAATTAGATAGACTAAATGCAAATCTTCACCTTTCCCTCTGCTCCTCCAAAATCAATCCCCCAGTTTTATCCCCAGCCATAGCAAACTACCTGCTGCCAGAATCCTCACCAACTGCCCCCATCTCTAATAGATCACACAGATCTGCCCTCCAAACTTCTTTCCTCTGAAACATCGCTTTATCCCTGGCACAACTCCAACAGTCAATCCCTGGGAAGCAACAGGTAACTCAAGAGAGAGAAGTAAGGAACCTAACTGCAGATCTTTACCTCTGCCTCTACTCATCCAAGTCTAATCCCCCAGTCTTATTGGCAGCTCTCTAGACCACCTGCTACAGCCTGTCCTCACTCTAACAGAATTTCCACATGACTAAGTAGATCCTGGTGGAATGTCCTGCTTTCCTTTCTCCTGTGGACCCTCTCTGCATCCTTCTTAGCCTATTCCCATTGCTAATTGTCAGTTCCCAATAGGTAGTGTCTTAGTTAGGGTTTCTATTACTGTGAAGAGATACCATGACCACAGCAATTCTTATAAAGGAAAAATGATTAACTGGGGTAGCTTATACTTTCAAGGTTTCGTCCATTATCATAATGGTGCAACATGGTGGCATGCAGACACACATGGTGCTAGAGAAGTAGCCAAGGGTCCTACAACTTGACTTGCAGGCAACAGGAAGTAGTCTGAGACACTGAGCATAGCTGGATGATATATGAGACCTCAAAGTCTACCTCCACAGAAACACACTTCCTCTAACAAGACCACACATCCTAATAGTGCCATTCCATTTAGGGGCCATTTTCTTTCAAAACAACGAATTCCACTCCCTGGCCAACACATTCCAAAGGCTTGAAACCATATCATAATGCAAAACTGTATTCAGTCAACTCAAAGGTCCTCATAGTCCATCAAAGTCTCAACAACGTTTAAAAGTCCAAAGTTTAAAGTGTGCTGCAATCCTCTATAAAATCAAAATAAAAAACAAATCACATACTTCTAACATATAATGGCACAGGATATATATTACCATTCCAAAATGCAGGAAGGGAGCACAGTGAGAAAATAGTGGACTAACACAAGACAGAAAACCAGTTGGCAAACTGCAAATTCTGCATCTCCATGTCCAATGTCAAAATTTAGATTTCCAACTCCTTTCAGCTTTGTTGACTGTAAAACACTTCTTTCTCTTGGACTGGTTCCACTCCCTGTTAGCAGCTTTCCTTGGCAGGTATCCCACAGCTCTGGCATCTCTAACATCTTGGGGTCTCTCTAAGGCAATCCAGGGCTCAACTTCACAGCTTCATGCAATGGTCTCTCTAGGCCTCTACTCAGGGACACCTCTGACAAATGCCTGGCTCCAGTGGCTTTCCTTAGTCTTCAAAGTAAATTCTATAACCCATTCCTTCTATCCTTAACTCTAAAGACAGAACCATGTGGCCAAAGCTGCCAAGTTCTGTTGCTTTCTGGTGCTGGAACATGGCCTCCTTGTTCAACTACATAGTTACCAGCTTTCTGTTTTTGATGGTTACCTTCACTGCCTAAGCTTGGCTGTCCTTGAACTTGATCTGTAGACCAGGCTGTTCCCAAACTCAGAAATCTGCCAGCCTCTGACTTCTGAATACTGAGATTAAAGGTATGTGCCACTGTACCAGGCTCTTAGTTTTTCTTTAATATTTTTTCATAAGTTGAAAACTTAGCTGGGTGGGATCTTGCCCTGAGGTCACCACTCCCTTTATTCCATTTCTTAAGCTTTTTATCTCCTTGAACACAAGACTTAGCTCCATTATATTTCATGGTGCTCATTTTCTCCCCAGATTTTACATTGTGTGATTTACTCTGTTCAGCTTACTCCTTTTCATTATAACTCTTCATTAGTGTTACCACTAATAACCACAAGACAGAGTCTATGCTAGTTTTTTTTTTGGTATTTCTTCTGCCAAAGAATTAATCCAAAAGTTTTCACCTTAGCTTCAGGCATATTCTTCACAAAAGGAAAAGGGAAGCCACTTTCTTCACCAAAATATCACAAGAAAAATCTCTAGACAACATACTAAAATTTTTCTCCTCTTAAACATGTTGATCCAGGCACCCACAGTTCAAATCATACTCAGCACCATGGTCTTCCATGTTCCTACTAGGATAGCCCATTAAGCTGCTTTTCTAATCCACAGTCCCAAGGGATTTCATAACAAAAAAAAAAAAAAAAAAAAAAAAAAAAAAAAAAAAAAAAAAAAAAAAACATGGTCAGGCCTATCACAGCAATACCCCAGTCCCTGATGCCAATGTCTGTCTTAGTTAAGGTTTCTATTGCTGTGAAGAGACACCATGATCATTTAATTGGAGTGGCTTACATTTTCAGAAGTTTAGTTCATTATCATTATGGTTCAACATGATGGTGTGCAGGCAGACATGGAGCTGGAAAAACAGCTAAATTGCCTACATCCTGGTTTGCAAACAACAGGAAGTGGTCTGAGAACTGAGCATGGCTTGAGCATGTATGAGACCTCAAAACCCACCTCCACAGTGACACACTTCCTCCAACAAGACCATACCTACACCAACAAAGCCACACCTTCTAATAGTGCCACTCCCTTTGGAGATCATTTTCTTTCAAACCACCACATCTAGAAACATATTTTATCTGCAGACCCCAGTGGCCACACCTATCAGGATCCCAAGAGAATATATGACCAGGCAATAGGGAGTCACCACATTCTCCTAAGAACCAAAGACTATAACAGAAACCAAAAAACAGACAAACACCCAACAAAGACAACACCATATATCAACACCTAGAAATACAATCTTTTCAAGCCCAGATGCCTAAATACCAGTATAAAACACAATCAATAATAGCCAGGACAGATATCTCTACTAGAGTTTAGCAACCCTGTATATTCTAGCATAGCTGAAGCACAAAAGGAGACATTTAAATTGGTTTTATGAATATGTCAGAAGTCCTTAAAGAGGGAAAGAATAAATCCCTTAAAGAAATCTGAGGAAATATACAAATGTGAAAGTAAGGAATAAAAACCTTCAAGACCTGAGAGTGGAAATAGAATCAATACAGAAAACCTAAACTGAGGAAAATGTGCAAATGGAAAATATAGAAACTCAAACATTAAACTCAAAGGCAAGCCTCACCAACAAAATACAAGAGAGGAAGAAAGAATCTCAGGCATTAATGATACAATAGAAGAAATGGAGACATTGATCAAAGAAAATGTTAAATCTTAACAAACATCAACGGAATACAGAAAGACAATGAAAATATAAAACTAAAAATAATAGGAATAGAGAAAGGAGAAGAAACACAGGTCAATGGCACAGAAAATACTTTTAACAAAATCATAGAGGAAAGTTTCCCTAACATAAAGATTGAGATGCCTGCATAGATATAGGAAGCATAAAGAACACTCAGTAGACTGTACCAGAAAAGAAATTCCCCTTGGCTTATAATAATCAAAACACTAAACATAGCAAACAAAGAAAGAGTATTAAAAACGGCAATGGTCATTGCCTTACAGAAGCTACCAACTCCAACAGGCATTCCCTAGAAACCAGCAGGTCACTCCAGCCAGGGAATGTAGGTTAATTGCAGATCTTTACCTTTACTTCTGCTCCTCCAAAACCAATCCCCCAATCTTATCTCCAGATCTGTGGAAAACCACCTGAGGAGCTTCCCTTTGCATTCCCTGTTCCCATCCCCAGTGGATCACACAGATATATGCTTCTATTTCCTTCCTACAGCTCATTGCTTTGTCCCAGCACCCAATTCCAACAAGCATTCCCTGGGAACCTTCAGGATCTTCCATCCAGGGAAACAATATGGTAACTGCAGATCTTTACCTATCCTTCCATTCCTCTAAGTCAATCCTCCAGTCTCATCCCCAATTCCATAGCAGTCCACATGTTATAGCCTCTCCTCACTTTCTGCTACCATCACCAAAGGACTAAGTAAATCCTGGTGGAACAACCTGCTTTCCTCCATTCTGTAGCTCCCCACAGACCCTCCTAACTCATCCCCATTCCTAAGTGTCAGCTCCCAATACCTAGAAATACATTTCACCTGGAACCCCCAATGGCCACACTTATTGGGATCCTAGGAGAATTTCCCATTGGACAACAGGTAGCCACCATACTCTCCTACAAACCAGAGATGGCAACAGAAAGAAGGAACAAAACGTTCACCCAACAAAGATAACACTAGCTATCAACAGCTAGAATTACATTCATTCCTAGCACAGATCCCTAGACACCAGCATAAAAACACATCAATAACAGCCAAGACATGTCTCCACTAGATCCAAGTGACCCAACCACACCAGGCACAGAGTATTCCAACACATCTGAAGCTTAAGAGAAAGACCTTAAAATAGACTTAAGTGGTAAGATAGATGTCCTTAAAGAGGTAATGAATAAATCTCTTAAAGAATCCTAGGGAAAAAAATAAATGGTAGAAAATGAATTAAAACAGCTCAAAACCTGAAAGTGGAAAAAGATTCAACTAAGTAAACCCAAGATGAGTGAAATCTGGAAATAAAAAGTTTAGAAACTCAAAAAGGAACCTCCGAGGCAAGCCTCAATGACAAAATACAAGAGATAGAAGAGAGACTCTAAGGCACTGAAGACATAATAGAAGAAATGGATTCTCTGACAAAAAAAATGGCAAATATTAAACAAAAATATGGCTCAAAATATACTGGAAATCAGTATACTATAAAAAGACTGACTCTAAGAATAATAGGAACAGAGGAAGAATTCTAGGTCAAAGGCACAGAAAATATTTTCAACAAAATTATATAAGAAAATGCCCCTAGTTTATAAAAGTACAAGAAGTATACGGCACACCAAATAGACTAGACCACAAAAGAAATTCCCTCTCAGCACATAATAATCAAATACTAAACACATCGAACAAAGAAAAATATTAAAAGCTACACATGGAAAAGACCAAGTAATGTATAAAGATAGACATATCATAACACCTGGCTTCTCAGTGGAGACTATAAAGGCCAGAAGGGACTGGACAGGTGTTCTACAAGCTAAGAGACCAGATGTCATCCCAGACTTATATACCCAGAAAATTTTTCAATCACAGTAGATGGGGGAAATAAATAATGCCATGAAAAAAACAAATTTAAGGCCTGACCCCGACTTCCCTTCTGGACCAGAGGTGAGTATCCGGGCCCATCCCGGACCCCACCCCTGGGCACCAGCCACTTCTAGGAACACCTGCCCAACTTGGCCCCAGGTTCTGGCCACCGGGCAGGTCCCCTTCTAGCCCCACTGGGAAGGATCCCCTTCTCCAAGCACCCGGCAGCCCCAGCAATCCCCATGCCCTGTCCCCACGCCCATCTGCCCAAGACCCCAGCCACTTCCTGAGACTTAGAGACCGGCCCCCAGCTCCCATCCTGCCCCCGACTTCCCTTCTGGACCAGAGAGGGCTCCCATCCTGCCCGGGACTTCCCTTCTGGACCAGACCTCACATCCAGACCTGGACTTCCCTTCTGGACAAGAGCGCACATCCTGACCTGGACTTCCCTTCAGGATAAAGGCGCCCATCCTACTACTGAATTCCTGTCTGGACAAAAGCTCCCATCCTGCCACAGTTTCCCATCCAGATAAGAGCTTCCATCCTGCCCTGGAGTTCCCATTTGGACAAGGGAGCTCCCATCTGGACAAGAGAGAGAGAATTACTGAATCTGTCAGCTCTGTCTGAAACAAGTGCACAGATAAGGCCAAGAACGAACCATAAGGAGATGGGCAGACATCAAGGCAGAAGTACATACAACAAAATGAAGAGCAATACAGCATCACCAGAACCTAGGCCGCCTCCAACATTTAGACCTGAACATCAAAAATTGGAAGAAGCAGAAGAAAACAGCCTTATGAATAACATCATGAAGAAGTTAGAGGCTTGTGTAGAGAAAAAGACAAAAATGGGAAGAACGCTGTAAACAACTAGAGGAAAGAGCAAACAAATTAGAAGAAAACAATAAAGTCCTGGAAGAAAACAATAAAGTACTGAAAGAAAATAATGAAAAAGCAATGAAACAAATAAAGGAAACAGTCCAAGACCTGAAAAAGGAAATAGAAAAAATGAAGAAGACACAAACAGAGGGAATGCTGGAAATAGAAAAACTGAGTCAAAGATCGGGAACTTCAGATGCAAGTATAACTAACAGAATATATGATATGGAAGAGAGGATCTCTGGCATTGAGGATACAGTAGAAGAAATAGATTCATCAGTCAAAGAAAACACTAAAGCCAACAAAGTCATGAACCAAAATGTCCAAGAAATTTGGGACACCATGAAAAGACCAAACCTATGAATTATAGGGATAGAAGAAGGTGAAGAATACCAATTCAAAAGCACAGAAAATATATTCAACAAAATCATAGAATAAAACTTACCCAACTTAAAGAAGGAAATGCATATGAAGATACAAGAAGCCTATAGAACACTAAACAAGCTAGACCCCCAAAAAAAGTCCCCTCAACACATAATAAATACAACTAAATGTACAGAATAAAGAAAGAATATTAAGAGCAGTAAGAAAAAAGGCCAAGTAAACTATAAAGGCAAACCCATCAGAATAACACCCGATTTCTCAATGGAGACTTTGAAAGCCAGAAGGACCTGGACAGATGTAATGCAGACACTAAGAGACCATGGATGTCAGCCCAGACTAATATACCCAACAAAACTTTCAATTATCATAGATGGAATGAACAAGACATTCCAAGACAAAGCCAGATTCAAACAATACTTATCCACAAACCCAGCCCTACAGAAAGCACTAGAAGGAAAATTCCAACCGAAAGAAGTCAGATACACACTCGAAAACACAGGCAATAGATAAAGCCACAGCAGTAATCCCCAAAGAAGAGAAGTACACACACGCTACCACCAAAAATAACAGGGATGAACAATTACTGGTCATTAATATCCCTTAATATCAATGGACTTAATTCACCTATAAAAAGACATAGGCTTACAGAATGGATACGAAAGCAGGACCCATCTTTCTTCTGCATACAAGAAACACATCTCAAATTCAAAGACAGACACTACCTAAGAATACAAGGCTGGGAAAAGACTTTCCAATCAAATGGTCTTAAGAAACAAGTGGGTGTAGCCATCCTGATATCCAACAAAATAGACTTCAAACTAAAATCAATCAAAAGAGATCAAGAAGGGCATTACATACTCATCACAGGAAAGATCCCCCAAGATGAAGTTTCAATTCTGAACATTTATGCCCCAAACACAAGGGCACCCACATATGTAAAAGAAACATTACTAAAGCTTAAACCACACATAAAACCCCACACGTTAATAGTGGGAGATCTCAACACCCCACTTTCACCACTGGAATGATCTCCCAAATTGAAACTTAACAGAGAAATGAAGGACTTAACTGATGTCAAGAACCAAACGGACCTAATAGATATCTACAGAACATTCCATCCTAACAGAAAAGAAAACAGCTTCTTCTCAGCACCACATGGAACTTTCTCTAAAATTGACCACATACTTGGCCACAAAGCAAATCTCAACAGATACAAAACAACTGAAATAACCTCCTGTGTTCTATCAGACCACCATGGTTTAAAGTTAGATTTCAACAACAACAAAAACTACAGAAAACCTACAATCTCATGGAAACTGAATAATGCTCAACTGAATCACCAATGGGTTAAGGAAGAAATAAAAAAAGAAATTAAAGACTTCCTAGAGATCAACGAAAATGAAGACACCACATACCCAAACTTATGGGACTCTATGAAAGCAGTGCTAAGAGGGAAATTCATAGCACTAAATGCCCACATAAAGAAGTTGGAGAAATCTCACACTAGTGACTTAACAGCACACCTGAAAGCTCTAGAACAAGAAGAAGCTAAGTCTCCCAGAAAGAATAGACACCAGGAAATTATCAAAGTGAGAGGTGAAATTAATAAAATAGAAACTAAGAGAATAATAAAAAAATAATGAAACAAAGAGTTGGTTCTTTGAGAAAATCAACAAGATAGACAAGCCCTTATCCAAACTAACCAAAAGACACACAGAGAGAATTCAAATCAACAAAATCAGAAATGAAAAGGGGGACATAACAAAAGACATTGAGGAAATCCAGAGAATTATAAGGTCATATTTCAAAAACCTCTACTCCACAAAACTGGAAAACCTAAAAGAAATGGACAATTTTCTGGATAGGTACCACATACCTAAGTTAAATCAAGACCAGATGAACAATTTAAATAGTCCAATAACCCTTAAGGAAATAGAAACAGTCATTAAAAGTCTCCCAACCAAAAAAAGCCCAGGACCAGATGGTTTCAGTGCAGAATTCTACCATATCTTCAAAGAAGAGTTAATATCAATACTCTCTAAATTGTTCCACATAATAGAAACAGAAGGAACATTACCAAACTCCTTCTATGAGCCTACAATAACCCTGATTCCCCAACCAAACAAGGACACAACAAAGAAAGAGAACTACAGACTGATCTCCCTCATGAACATTGATGAAAAAATACTGGCACACAGACTCCAAGAACACATCAGAACAATTGTCCACCATGATCAAGTAGGCTTCATCCCAGGGATGCAAGGGTGGTTCAACATATGAAAGTCTGTCAATGTAATACACCATATAAACAAACTCAAAGAAAAAAAAAACACATGACCATCTCACTAGATGCAGAAAAGGCATTTGACAAAATCCAACACCCCTTCATGATAAAGGTCTTGGAGCAATCAGGAATACAGGGAACATACCTAAACATAATAAAGGCAATTTACAGCAAGCCAACAGCCAACATCAAATTAAATGGAGAGAAACTCAAAGCAATTCCACTAAAATCAGGAACGAGGGAAAGCTGTCCACTCTCCCCATAGTTATTCAATATAGTACTTGAAGTTCTAGCCAGAGCAATAAGAAAACATAAGGATATTAAGAGGATACAAATTGGAAAGGAAGAAGTCAAGCTTTCCCTATTTGCAGATGACATGATAGTATACTTGAGTGACCCCAAAGATTCCACCCAGGAACTGATAAAGCTTATAAACACCTTCAGCAACATAGCAGGATACAAGATCAACTCAAAAAAATCAGTAGCCCTCCTATATACAATGGACAAAGAAGCTGAGAAGGAAATCAGAGATACATCACCCTTTACAATAGCCACAAATGACATAAAATACCTTGGGGTAACACTAACCAAGCAAGTGAAGGACCTATATGACAAGAACTTTAAGTCCCTGAAAAAAGAAATTGAAGAAGATCTCAGAAAATGGAAAGATCTCCCATGCTCATGGATAGGCAGGACCAACATAGTAAAAATGGCAATTTTACCAAAAGCAATCTATACATTCAATGCAATCCCCATCAAAATACCAACACAATTCTTCACAGACCTGGAAAGAATAATACTCAACTTCATATGGAAAAACAAAAACCCAGGATAGCCAAAAGAACCCTGTACAATAAAACAACCTCTGGAGGCATCACAATCCCTGACTTCAAGCTCTACTATAGAGCTACAGTAATAAAAACAGCTTGGTATTGGCATAAAAACCGACATGTGGACCAATGGAATCGAACTGAAGGCCCTGACATTAACCCACACACCTATGAACATATAATTTTTGACAAAGAAGCCAAAAGTGTACAATGGAAAAAAGAAAGCATCTTCAACAAATGGTGCTGGCATAACTGGATATCAATGTGTAGAAGGCTGCAAATAGATCCATATCTGTCACCATGCACAAAACTTAAGTCCAGGTGGATCAAGGACCTCAACATAAATCCAGCTACTCTGAACCTGCTAGAAGAAAAAGTAGGAAATAGTCTTGAACGCATTGGCATAGGAGATCACTTCCTAAATATAACACCAGTAGCTCAGACACTAAGAGAAACAATCAATCAATGGGACCTCTTGAAACTGAGAAGCTTTTGTAGTGCAAAGGATACAGTCAACAAAGCAAAGCAACAGCCTATGGAATGGGAAAAGATCTTCACCAACCCCACATCTGACAGAGGACTGATATCCAGAATATATAAGAACTCAAGAAATTAGACATCAAAACGACCAACAGTCCAATTAAGAAATGGGCTATAGAACTAAACAGAGAATTCTCAACAGAGGAAACTCAAATGGCTGAAAGACATTTAAGGAATTGCTCAACATCCCTAATCATCAGGGAAATGCAAATCAAAACAACTCTGAGATACCACCTTACGCCTGTCAGAATGGCTAAGATCAAAAACACTGAGGACACTTTATGCTGGAGAGGATGTGGAATTCGGGGAACTCTCCTCCACTGCTGGTGGGAATGAAAGCTTGTACAACCACTTTGGAAATCAATATGGCACTTTCTTAGAAAATTGGGAATCAATCTCCCCCAAGATCCAGCTATACCACTCCTGGGCATATACCCAAGAAATGCTCAATCATACCACAAGAGCACTTGCTCAGCTATGTTTATATCAGCATTGTTTGTAATAGCCAAAACCTGGAAACAACCTAGATGCCCTTCAACTGAAGAATGGATAAATAAATTGTGGCACATATACACAATGGAATACTACTCAGCAGAGAAAAACAATGACATCATGAGGTTTGCAGGCAAATGGATGGATCTAGGAAAAATCATCCTGAGTGAGGTAACCCAGACTCAGAAAGACAAATATGGTATGTACTCACTCATAGGAGGATACTAGATGTGGAACAAGGATGACTGGACTGCTACTCACTTCACCAGTGAGGCTACCTGGAAAACAGGACACCAAGAAAGACACGGGGATCACCCAATGACAGAAAAATGGATGAGATCTACATGAACAGACTGTACATGAGTGGGAGCAATGAAGGGCGAGGGTCGAGGGAAAGAGAGCGGGAGATCCCAGCTGGATCAAGAACAGAGAGGGAGAACAAGGAATAGGAGACCATGGTAAATGAAGACCACATGAGAAAAGGAAGAAACAAAGTGCTAGAGAGGCCCACAGAAATCCACAAAGATACCCCCACAAAAGATTGCTGGCAATGATCGAGAGACAGTCGGGACTGACCTAATCTGGTGATGGGATGGCCAAACACCCTAATATTTGTGCCAGAAACCCCATCCAAGTACTGAGGAATCTGGATGCAGACATCCATGGCTAGGCCCCGGGTGGAGTGCTGGGAGTCTAATTAGCGAGAAAGAGGAGGGTTTATATGAGCGAGAATTGTTGAAACCAAGGTTGGATAAAGCACAGGGACAAATAGCCAAACTAATGGAAACACATGAACTATGAACCAAAGACTGAGGGGCCCCCAACTGGATCAGGCCCTCTGAATAGGTGAGACAGTTGATTGGCTTGATCTGTTTGGGAGGCATCTAGGCAGTGGTACCAGGTCCTGGGCTCATTGCATGAGTTAGCTGTTTGAAACCTCGGACTTATACAGGGACGCTTGGCTCAATCTGGGAGGAGGGGACTGGACCTGCCTGGACTGAGTCTATCAGGTCGATCTCAGTCCTCGGGGGAGGCCTTGATCTGGAGGTGGTGGGAAAGGGGGGGGTGGGCTGGGGGGAAGGGGAGGGGCGCAGGAAGAGGGAGAATAAGGAAATCTGTGGCTGTTATGTGGAACTGAATAGTATTGTAAAATAAAATAAATAAAATAAAAAAAACAAATTTAAGCAGTGTCTGTCTATAAATCTGACACTACAAAAGTGCTAGAACGAGAACACCATCCTAAAGAGGTTAACTTCACCCAATAAAACACAGAAATAAATAATTCCAGATCAACAAATTTAAAGAGGAGATATACACACACCATCACCACCAACAACAAAATAATGTAATCATCAAACACTAGCCATTGATATCTTTCAACATCAATGGTCTCAATTCCCCAATAAAAAGACACAGACTAAGAGGATGAATGCAAAAACAGGATCCCCCCTTCTGCTGCACCTGAGAAATACACCATAGTACCAAGGATAGACATTACCTCAAGGTAAAACAATGGGAAAAGCTATTCCAACCAACTGGATCTAAGAAGCAAGTTAGTGTGGCCATTTTAATAGCTGACAAAACACACTTCAAAACAAAGCTAATCAGAAGAGATAGGAAAAGATACTACATATTGATCAAAGGGAAAATCCACCAAGATGACACTTTAATTCCTAACATCTATGCATGCAGGCAGAATACTGTATAAATAATAAATAAATATTTAAAAAGAAGAAAAAATTTAAAACATTCTAGAATTCAAAGAAAATGAATATACAACATACCTGAGTTGGTTTGAATAGGAATGGCTCCCATAGGCTCATCTATTTGAACGCTTGGTCATTATGGAGTGGCACTACTTGGCAGGGATTAGGAGGTGTGGTCTTGAAGAAGTAGGTACCACCATGTTGGAGTAAGTATGTCACTGGGAGTGGCTTCAATTGGTTTAAATGCTCAAACCAGACACAGTATCTCTAGCTTTTCCTGATGTCTGCCAATCCAGATGTAGAACTCTTAGCTACATCTCCAGCACCATGTCTGTCTGTATGTTGCTATTCTTCCAGCCATGATGACAGGGGATTGAACTTCTGAACCTAACCCAATACAATCCTTGGTAAGAGTTGCCATGGTCATAGTGTCTCTTCACAGCAATACAACATTAACTAAGACAATACCCAAACTTATGGAACACAACAATGGGCTGTTCTTAGAAGAAAGTTTATAACATTAAATGCCTACATAAAAAATTGGAGAGATCTCATACAATTAACTTAGCAGATCTCAAAGCTCTAGAACAAAGGGAAGAACCCATACAAAAAGGGAGTAAATGGCAAAAATAATCAAATTCAGCATCTAAATCAATAAAATGAAAAATAAAACAAAGAATTAATGAAACAAAGAGTTGGTTCCTTGAGAAAATCAGTATGATTAACAAACATTTATCCAAATTAGCTAAAAGGCAGAAAGAGAAGGTCTAAATCAACAAAATTAGAAATGAAAAGGGGAATATAACAACACATACCAAGGAAATCCAGAGAATCAAAAGGACATACTTTAAAACCTGTACTCTACCAAATTAAAAAATGTAAAAGAAATGAATAATTTCTTCAATACATACCACTTACAAAGTTACATTAAGATCCAATAAGCAATTTAAATAGAACTATAACCTTTAGTGAAATAGAAGCAGTAGTTAAAAGACTACTCCCCGCTCCCCAAAAAGCAAAACAAAACAAACAAAAACAGTGCCTGATGGGTTTAGTGAGAATTCTACCAGACTTTCAAAAACTAATTAACACCAATACTCCTAAAATTATTCCACAAAGTAGGAACGCAATTTGTTTTACAAAGTCACAGTTACCATGACACCCAAACCACATAAAGACCAAACATGAAAGAAGTATGTAACAATTTCCCTCAGATACATAGATACAAAAATAATAAAATACTTGCAAAGTAAATGCAAGTACATGCAAAAATCATCAACCATGATCATCCAAAGATGCAGGGATTGTTCAGTATATGAAAAATCCCAAAAAAAGTACGTCATATGTATCCACCATAAACAAACTGAAAGAGAAAAACCACATGATCATCTCATTACATGCAGAAAAGGTCTGTGACAAAATCCAACACCTCTTAATAATAAAAGTCCTGGAGAAATTATTTATATAGCATAATAAAAATAGTTTACAGCAAATCCATAACTAACACCAAATTAAAGGGAGAGAAACTCAAAGCAATTCCACTAAAATCAGGAATAAGACAAGGTTGTCCACTCTCTCTGTAACTATTCAGTGTAGCACTTGAAGTCATAGCTATAGCAATAAGATAGCTGAGGGATATCAAAGGAATGCTAATTGGAAAGGAAGAAGTCAAAATCTTTATTTTCAGATATGGTTGTATACTTATGCGATGATAAAAACTCTACCAGTAAACTTTTAAAGCTGATAAACACTTTTAGGAAAGTATCTGATTACAAAGTTAACTAAAAAAAAAATCCATAGCCCTACTATATACAAATGGACTAAGAAAGAAATGAGGGAAACAATACCTTTCAAAATAGCCTCAAATCATATAACTTATCTTGGGGTATCTCTAACCAAGCAAGTAAAACACATGTATAACAAAAACCTCAAGCCACTGAAGAAGGTATCAGCAGAAGGAACTATCTCCCATGCTCATAGATTGGTAGGATTAATATAGTAAAAACAACCATCCTACCAAAAACAATCTATAGGTTCAATGCAGCCCTACCAAAATTTCAACACAATTCTTCACAATCTTCTGCTTTATATGGAATCATAAAAAATCCAGGATAGCTAAAACAATCCTGAATAATAGAAGAACTGCTGTAGGTATCACCATTCCCCAATATCAAGTTGTACTACAGAATGTACTACAGTAATAAAAATGGCATTGAATTGACATAAAAACAATGATTTTTCATCAATGGAATAGAATTGAAGAACAAGACATAAATCCACACAGCTATGGACAAATTTTTAATAAAGGCGCCAGAAATACACAGTAGAAAAATAAAAAAAAAGATAGCATCATCAACAAATGGTGCTACTCAAATTGAATAGCCTCATGTCAAAGAATCCAAATACATCCATAGTTATCACCATGTGCAAAACTCAACTCTAAGTAGATCAAAAAACCTCAACCAGTTATACTGAACTTGATAGACGAGAAAATAAGGAATAGCCTTGAATTCATTGACACAGGAAAATATTTACTGAACAGAGCACTGTTAGTTTAGCATGGGCACAATGATCAACAATTAATAAATGGGACTGAGAAGCTTCTGCACAACAAAGGACACTGTCATTTGGACAGAGCAGCAGCCTACAGAATAGAAAAAGTTTTACCATCTGCACATCCAATAAAGGGCTAATATCTAATATATATAAAGAACTCAAAAAAAAACTAGATGTCAAAAAACAAATAACCTAATTTTAAAATGGGGTACAGATCTAAAAATAGAATTCTAAATAGAGGAACTTAAATGGCTGAAAATCACCCAGAAAGACAAACATGGTATGCACTCACTCGTAAGTGGATATTAGAAGTATAGGATAACCAACCAACACTCCATAACCCCAGAGAGGCTAGATAACAAGGAGGGCCTGAAGAGGGGTGCCTGGTGTTTCCTGGGAAGGGGAAATAGAAGAGATCTCCTGGGTAAATTGGGGGCGGGGGAGGGAGGGGTAAGAGGATAGGATCTTGAGGGAGCAGGGTAGAAGAGGAACAGAGCTGGAGAGTAAGGAAAAAGACTTCTTGATGGCGGGGGCATTTGAGGTTTAGGAAGAAACCTGGTGCCAGGGAAACTCCCAAGAATTCACAAGGAAGACCCCAGCTAAGACTCCTAACAATAGTGCAGAGTTGCCCGAACTGGCCATCTACTATAATCAGATTGGTGACTACCCTAATTGTCATCAGAGGTATCTAGTAACTGATGGAAGCAGATGCATCACAGATCTATAGGCAAGCACTGGAGTCTTGCTGAATAAAAGAAAAAGGGATTGTATGAGCTGGGGGAGGAGGGCCCACAGAAACAGCTGACCTGAGCTCGGTGGGAGCTCAAGGACTCTGGACAAACAGTTAGGGAGCCTCCATGGGACTGACCTAGGCCCTCCACATGTGTGTGACAGTTGTGTAGCTTAGTCTCTTGGAAAGGCTGCTAGCAACGAGATCAAGACCTGGCCCTGGCCCTTAGCCGGCTTTTGGGAACCTGGTCCCCATGCTGGATTACCTTGCCCAACCTTGATGCAAGGGGAGGAATTCTGTCCTGCCTCAACTGATGTGCCATGCTTTGCGCAAGCCCAAGGGAGGCCTGCCTCCTTCTGAATGGAGATAGGGGAAGAGTGGAAAGGGAGGAGAGTAGACAGGAAGTGGGGGACTAGAAGGAAAGGAGGGAGGGGAAACTGTGGTTGGTATGTAAAATAAATGAAAAAAAAAAGCTTATTTAAATAATGTTCAACATCCTTAACCATTAGAGAAATGTAAGTTAAAACTCCTTTGATATTTCAACTTGCACTTGTCAGGATGACTGAGTTCAAAAAACAAGTGACAGCTTATGCTATGGAGAATGTGAGTAAAGGGAACACTCCTTCATTGCTAGTGGGTATGCAAACCTGGTCAGCCACCATGGAAATCAGTGTTAGAGTTTCTAAGGAAGATGAGAATCAGTCTACCTCAAGATCTAGCTATTCCACTCCCAAAAGATGCATCACCCTACCAGAGAGACATTTGCTCAAATTTGTTCATGCTGCTCTATTCATATTACCCAAGTATTGGAAATAACATAGCTGTCCTCCAACAGAAGAGTGGATAAAGAAAATGTGGTGTATTTATACAATGTAATATTACTCAGCCACTAAAAAGAAATAAATTAGCACGTGCATGGATGGAACTAGACAACAAAACAGCCTGTGTGAGGTAATCCAGACCCAGAAAGATAAGTATGTATATATTTGCTTTTATATGGGTATTACCTGTCATGATAACCAAGCTACACAATCACAGACATTTGATATAAAGGAGTAGGGAAATAGATAGCTCTCCCTAAAATGGGGGGAAATAGAATAGATTGTTATAGCTGAATTGTGGGGCCTGGAATGGGAAGATCAAGTAGAGAGGGGGGGAGGAGGATATATGAAGGAAAACAAAGGGAGAGACAGTTAAAATTAAGGGCCACTTGAGGGGTTGTATGGAAACCTAATGCAGAAGAAGCTTCTTAAATATATACATATTTGAATGTAATCAAAATGAAATCACAATAATAAAGGAGGCAGAACTCCAATTGGACATCTCTTTTTACTATATGAAGCCTCCAGGGATTTGGTTACATCTAATTTAGTTAATTGCCAAATGGGGTCTCATGGGAATCTCAAACAACTCAAGCTATTGTCCAGACTATCAAGTTGCTTTCCACAAGCAAGACCCCATTGCTGAAGACAGCATTCATACAACTCAATGAACATGGAGATGTTAAGCTGGTGTCTATATAGAGCCTTCACCCCTATATTCCAGTGACTTTGGTACAGGAAGGTACTCGGCACACTCTCAAAAGAGAAGCATAAACATCAAGAACCCCACAAACATTTTGTCTAGAATGGTGTACTGCCTGCAAGGTTTACTATGGTATAAAGCTTGTGGGAATAATCAATCAATAACTGATTTGACAAAGCCCACTCCTCACAAGATGGAAAATCACACTGGACACTGCTTGGGTGATTACGAACTAGAGACTAAGTAACCCAGGGAAAGTAGGGGGAAACCAAATACTACTGTTCTAAAAACAAACATAGTAGAAAATAACATTCTTCTTTACTCATAGATCAGTGCCTTAGTTAGCCATTATCAAAGAAGCTTCCTTCTGTAGCAGGTGGAAACAGATGCAGATATCCACAGCTAGACATTGTGCAGAGAGAGTTCTTGGAATATTCAGCTGTAATGGGATGTCTCCATCAAATCCCTTCCCTTGGAGCTCAGTGAACCCCATGGAAAAAGAGGCAGAAAAATAGTAAGAACCAGAAGGCATAGAGGGCAGCAAGAAAGCAAGGCCCTCTATATTATTTGGGATTCTGCAGAGTAACAAAACTTATAAGACGAATCTTTCCATATATATATATATAAAGAGAGAGAGAGGGGGGGGGGAATTTGGAAATAATTTAAGAGCCAGAGGAGATGGAGGACACTAAGAAAACAAGACCCTCTCAATCAATGTGAGCAAAGCTTATGTGAACTCCCAGAGACTGGAATAGCATGCACACGGCCTACCTGGGTCTGCATCAGGTCCTCTGTGTATATATTATGGCTTCCAGATAGTGTTTTATGGAATTCCTGAGCATGCAAACGAGTGGATCTCTGATTTTATTCTATGTCTTGAACTCTTTTCCTCTATTTGTTTCATGTAATTCCAATGTGTTAGTTCTTTTCTTATTTTGCTTTCTCATTATCTATTAGGAGTCTATGCTTTTCTAATGAGAGACAAAACCAGAGTGGATCCAGAGGGAAGAGGAGGTGGGGAAGAACTGGGAGAAGTAGAGGAAGGAGAAACTATAATCAGGATATATAATTTGAGAAAAATCTATACTCAATAAAAGGGGAGAAAAGAAACTGAAGAAGCCATGAGTTAAGGCAGAATTCTTCTGGGAAATGATGAGACTGCTATCCTTATATCCGGGTGAAAATTATATGAAGACATGGAGACAGAAACAAGAGAAAACTGTGTGGAAACAAAGTGCTGGAGAAATACACAAACCTTGGAAAATACAATATTTATAGAAATAGGCAAGAAAGGATCCCCCATAAGCCTCGGACAGGACTTGTGTGTTTTCTAAGATCATGATTTCATACTTCTAGCCTCTATAACTAAAGCAAATTTCTATTTTTTAAGTTCCACTTAGAGATACATTGCTATAAGAGTCCTAGAAAATTAATCTCCAGTCTCTCAATTCCATGAAGTTGAGAACTCTTTGTATTCCTCACAAATTCTTCTCCATGTCATAGCACACGTCTAGCATATGTTAGGCATTCAACACATATTTGGAAAATGGTGAAACAAGCAAAGAAATTATTTTTTAAAAAAAAAAAACCTTCAGTATCACTTGCAATGAGTGGATGTGAGACCATCATACCCATGAGCACAGATAAGCATTATCAATGCCTTAGTTTTCCCCAAAATGGAGCAATGCTTGCTTAGAACTGCCAGGAAGTGTGGGTACTTAGGTTGCTGGGAGAATAAACTGATGCAGTCTTCCATAATATATAGTAAAGAAAGCCTTTACAAATTATCATATATTGACCCTGAAATTGTGTTGTTAAAAGACTATCAAAAAGAAAAGCTCAAGTGTACCAAGTATATGTAAAAGGATGCCTACCAGGGCTATGCACATATAAAGGCAAAGATTTTTCTACTTAAAACAGCCCAACTACTCATCAATGATGGATAGCTTATGGCAAATATCATCTATGAACATTAGGGAGTACTATAAGACCAGCCAAAGAAATTAAGATCTGTACTTGTAGATAAAAAGAACATTAAGGAGCTTACCTAGTAGTCTACATAGTACAACTGAGTTCTGTCAAATGAACATGCATGCATCAACAAAGTCAAATTTCTGAGAATAAATCTATAAATGCTAACATGGGATTCTCTTACGTGATAAAAGTATGAATTATTTCTAAGTCATCTTTCATTTCTGTACTATAGTGTATGTAACTTTTTCCAGTGAGACTTTGGAGTTTTTAATTTTTCTGTATTTCTTTCATAAACAGAAAAGGGGCCCTCTCCAGACAAGTAAGTAACAGTAAAAAAATTATCTATTAAGTGTCAAGATAATGGTATTAGTCATGAAGTGCAGGGATTGTCCTATAGCTCTCTAGATTCCAGTGTTAACATGGCCAAAATGTATGTGTGCTCTCCCCATTAAGAACCCATTCAGCTGTAAGGGCTCAGGAACAAAGATCTGATCCCAGTGCCTTTCCAAGGCATTTACTACAACTTCTCAGGAACATACACAGAGAGAGTGCTGAAATATCCCTGGGAAAGAAAGGCTCTACACAAATGTTAGGCATGAGAAATATCTCAAAGCAAGTCCCCCCAAAAAACACTGTCTCTCCAAACTTCTATTGTTGATGTTATTGCCAGGTTTTTTCTTTCTTTCTTTCTTTCTTTTTTTAATCACCAGCTTGTCAGGCCCCCAGTTAGTCTTGTTCACACCTAAAGACCAGAGACTGTCAACAAATAGACACTGGTGAACTTTCAAAAGCCTAGAAACCCTACAGGCTACTCTTCCCAAGTGTGTCTCTGCTGTCCTGGGAAAGCTCTCCCAGACTTCCCAGGAACTCCAGCGTCAGAGATCCTGCTTGTGGAGTCCACACCTTCCCAGAATGTAACCTGGAGCACCAGAAGAACGCTTCAAAACACTCTGGTGCTTTTCCAGCCACCCCACTTCTCCCAAGCACTGCTTATAGCGATGAAGGGAAATCATTTCCTCCTAATATTCCGAGATTGAAAATGACAGAACGGTACCCGAGAGGCTGTCAGAGGGGCTCTTCAGCTATGCCTAAGTCAACACAAGCCAGAGAAACAGCTTCATTTGTGAAACGAAGCTCATTCGTTATTCTCCAATGCCACATACAGCAAAGACACCTCAGAAATGGAACCAGTTAAGTTTTCTGAAACATGGATTTATTTTCCCTTCCAATATAAATGAATGGCTTGCTCTTGACATTTTCATCTATCCTCCACTGAGTGCCCTGATACACCTCTCATCTTCCCAGTGCATAGGTACTTAGTAGATGCAACAATGAATTGAAATTGACTCCTAGAATTTTTCTTCCTTTGATATGAAGTACAACTCGTGCTTCATAGAAAATTAAAAGAAGAGAAAACTGAGTTTACAACACAAGAGAAGCATTTTCCCTTTGACAAATGTGGTCCAAGAGTCGGTAATAATTGTCTTACTGCTAGATGTTGATGAGCACAGTTGCCATTATTCATGCTTGTTCCTGGTTTCCTCATCCTTACCCTCTGTTCAACCCTCATGCACAGTCAGGGTGTTTCTGGCCACTAGAAATACATGTAGCTTGATCTTTTGGTCCTTTCTAAGAATCAACTTATCCTCAACTGTCTCCAATTTCCAATTTCATTAAAACTCATCCAGCCATAGTGGGCTGCTCTGTGCAGATGAACATCAGGCTTGGTAAAGCTGATGTGGACTGGTGTGTAACTGTCAGATACACCCGAAATGCTCTGATGACTTTTCTTATTTTAAATATCAGATTTTCAGAGTAAGCTATTTAAGATCTACCTCCCTATTTATGCTATAAACAGCTTCACTGCTGACAGCTTTCCAGAGTGTGGTCTGTTCAGCACTCTTTTAGTAGAAGGCCCTACAGCCAAAGCAGTTTTGGCTACAACACCCAACTGCAGTGATTAAATTAAAAGGACACCTGTGTGATTTTTTTTCTCCTTTGTTTCTTACAAAATGCTCTAATAAATAGATTAAATTGTCTGTGTCTAAGAGAGAACACAATCCTCTGCTGTTGGCTTCCCCCTCTATTACACCACTCTAATAGAAACCAACTTTCTGTCCATACAGTGTCCTTCATCCAATTAACAAAATCACAGCATCAAAATTCTTCTCATCATTAACCAACAGCTATTACTTCCCCTAAATTCAGACCAATTCACTGATTCACCTGTGTATTCCCACACTCTTCTTAGCTTGCATTTAAATTAGTATCAGAGTGAATAAGTGGTTGTTCTCTGAAGCTCTCTAATATTTACCAGTATTTTTTTCCAGCAGCCCTTCGAAGTGCAGGCTTGAACTCTACCAATTACCACTGGTGACACAGACCAGTGCTCCCAAGGACATTTGATGAGCTTGGTTTCTCCTTTCTATTACCTTTTGGTTAGAATTTCGCAGGACTGAAAGCGAGCAGCCTCTCCAAGGGGTTAGAAGCTGTTCCTTTCTTAAGGGCACAGAGGAAAAGGGCAGGGAAACGACACTCTAATCAAATTCAGACTTTCATGCAATTGGTGATCAGTGGGATCTTACATTTGGTCTGGACTGTTTGTTCAACTTCAGTGTCAGGCTGTGGATAACAGTGGCCAATAAAGCATAAAAGCCTGTGTCCTGTAACATTGCTTCTACCTGCTCTCCAGAGTACCCTGGAGAGTCCCTGGGAATGATGTAATTAATAGAAATGTGCCATAGTACAGGAAGAAGACAAGTTTATTTCTGCATAAAAGTAACTTAAGTACAGCTTAATCCCACAGCCCAATGGACCATTGAAAACCTTTCTATAGGCAGGTATAGGTGGTAGAGTCAAGAATTAGAGCTACTTGAAAGACAGACAGAAACATGATGACATTCTGTGTGTCATAACAAATATTCTTACCTAAATATGCCTCTCTGCCCACATATTTCCACCTATGGCCTATCAGAATCTTTTCACTAATATCAGAATGTTGTGCAAAGAAATACATTTGATTTTAAAGTTATAGAAGATATCTTTGGTAAAGGAGGGACTGAAAACAATGGACATGAGAAAACTGTCATTATATCAACGGGACTGTTTGCTGAGAGTGTGCAGTGAACTGGGACCTTACCATTTATCCCACCAGCACTGCCTACAGCCACATGATGCCTTTCCCATTGCCATGCCCATTTACAGACAAAGAAACTGAAGTTAGATAAGGATAAAGAGCTTGCTGAGATCACAGCTCGGTAAACAGGCAAAGCCAGGAATTGACTCCAAAGCCTCACAGTGAATCATAGTCCCTATTTTCTTGGTTACATCTAAGCCAAAGGGAATTTTCAGAGATGAACGTTGTGTTGAATAGCATTTCTTCTTCCAGTAGAAATATTTGTTGCCATCCTACCAGCAAAAAATATTGACCTGGAAAAATGTAAAAGTGAGCACATTCCGTAAAGGTTTTATTTCCAAACTACCATAGAAGAAGTTGCACTTCTCCCTCTCTGAGCATCACTTTGACCATACTGTCATCCCACAGTCCCTTCTTACGGCACCCTACTTTCTGTCTACTTCTATCTCTCTCTCTCAAAATCTAAAATCTGCCACTTCAAAGTATTGTTGAAAGGGTTCAGCAGGGCTACCAGGATGATTCAGAGGGGGAAAGCACCTGCTTGTTGTGTTGGATCATCAGGAGTCACATGGTAATGGGATAGAAACAATTCCTACATATAATTCTCTGGCCTCCATGTGTACACTGTGGCACATGGGCACACACATTCACACCAAATAAATAAGTAAGTTAATAAATAAATGTAGAAAATAAAAAGTATTCATCATCCTTAGCCATCAGCAAAATGTAAATTAAAATCATTTTGAGATGTCATCTCATCCCAGTCATAATGGCCATCAGGAAATAAAGAAAACAACAAGTGTTAAAATAAATGGGAGAGAGAGAAACTTTATTAAGTGCTGGTGAAAATGTAACCTAGTACAGTCGTTATGTAAGTCAGTGTAAGGGTCTCTCCAAACATTAAAACAAGAATGACTATTTCACCCAGTTATACCTATCCTGGGCATATCAAAGGATGCTGTGTCTTACTTACCATGGGGATATTTGTACAACATATTCACTGCTGCATTATTCACTACAGTCAGAAAGTATACACAGCAGATGAATGCATAATGAAAATGTGGTACATAAACATTCAAGTGAATTTTACTCAGCTGGAAAGAAAAATGAAATCATGAAATGTGCAGGGAAATGGATGGACCTGGAAAGTTTATTATATTAAGTGATGCACCTCAGAAAGACACAAATCAGGTATTCTACCTCATAGGTGGACCTTTGTTTAAGAAATTTACTATATATACATATACATACATATATATGTATGTATGTATATATATAGAGAGAGAGAGAGAATGAATGAATGAATGAATGAATATAGACTGTAAAACTAGAAAGAAAACCACAAGATGGGAAATAAAAGTGTTAAGGAAGAGAAGAGGGATATAAAACATGTATGACAAGAACAGAAAGGAGGGTGGAAGGGTAAAGGAACAAGTATATGGAGGAGAAAAAAATTATGAGAGTCAACAGAAAGAATTATTGTTTAAAAATATTATAGTGAAATCCAATGCCATGTAGGCTAATCACTTTTATTTTAAAGTAGGAGAATACTATCTTCATTAACTTTACCTATAACTTTACACACTACACAGCATGCAGAAAATGCTGTTAAGCAGCAATTTTCTTCCTAGAAAGAAGTCTCTCCTCTAGTCCTTTCACCTTCCCCCAGATCTCCCTCCCTCCCTTTCCCTCAATTATCTTGTCTTCCACACTCTGTTTCTTGACCCTCTCTGTATTTCTTTCTCCATAGCCCCACAAGACCATGAGTGTGATGCATTGGTTAAATGGATCTCTATTCTAGTCACTGTCCTGTGACCATCATTGGTTGGTTGTGTGCTTAATTTTAAAATTGCATTATGGGATGAAATTTCATCTGGGTTAAGGTGCACAGAAACGTTCAATGTGTGAAGTGATCCTTTCTATGAAATTATCTATTGCTTGTGTTTTCATAGGTGTGACTAACTTCCTTTTGTTGGAGTTTTCCTTCTAGTACCTTTTGTAGGCTGGATTTGTGGATAGATATTGTTTAAATTTGACTTTGTCATAAAATACCTTGTTTTCTCTACCCATAGTGATTGCAATTTTGTGTATGGATAGTAGTCTGAACTGGCATCCATGGTCTCCTAGAGTCTATAAGACATCTGTCCAGGCCCTTTCTTTAAAATCTCCTTTGAGGAGCCAGGTGTAATTCTGATAGGTCTGCCTATATAAGATATTTGGCCATTTTCCTTTTCAACTTTCAATCTTTCTTTATTCCTTTGTTTATTATTTTGATTATTAAGTAGAAAGGAAATTTTTTCTGGTCCAGACTATTTGGTGTTCTGTAAGCTTTTTGTGCCTTTATGGGCATATCCTTCTTTAGCTTGGGAGAATTTTCTTCTACAATTTTGTTAAATATATTTTCTGTGCTTTTGAGCTGGTAATCTTCTCCTTCTATTCCTATTATTCATAGGTTTGGTCTTTTCATGGTGTCCCAGATTTCCTGGATATTTTGTGTTAAGAATTTTTTAGAAATAACATTTTATTTGACCAGTGAATCTATTTCCTCTAGCATAATTTCAATGCCTGTAATTCTCTCTTCTAGCTGTTGTATTCTGTTGGTGATACTTGCATCTGTAGTTCCTGTTTGCTTACTCAGATTTTCCATTTCCACAATTCCCTTCATAGATGTTTTCTTTATTGCTTCTTATTCCATTTTCAGGTGTTAAGTCTTAAACTGTTTCCTTTTTTTTTCTGTTTTTCTTGGCTTTCTTGGCATTCTTTAAGGAATTTATTGATTTTTTCCAATTTTTTGTTTATCTTTTACTCAATTACTTTAAGTGATTTTTTTCTTTTTTTTTAAGAACTTCTATCATTTCATAAAGTTTATGTTTAAGGTTTTTTTCTTGTGCTTCAGCTGTGTTGGAACGCTCAGGTCTGGCTATTGTAGGATAGCTGGTTTCTGATCATGCTACATTGCTCTTTCTGTTAACGATTGTGTTCTTGCACGGGTGTTTAGGCATCTAGATTTGGGATGGTTATAGGTCTAGGTGTTAGTTCCTGAGTTTGTCCTTGTTGGATGGGCGTTTTTGTTCCTTGGTTTCTGTTTCCTCTCTGGTCTTCTGGCCTAAATGGCTAAGGATACTGGTGACTACTGAGTCTTCAGGTCCAGTGTGGTGTCTCTTCTAGGGTTTTTGAAGCCTTGGATTCAAATAATCAATTTGAATGGTCTATTTCTTAGCATATTTGTCATTGGTATACTGGTTGTTATTGGTTGATCCTGCCACTTCGCTGGAAGCAATGACCATTTCTTGAAGGTTTGTAACAGAATTTGGGGTATACTTATGTATTCTATAATATCATCTGCATGTGTAGCTAATGTCTTTCTCTTATTTTACTACCCAAAATTGTATTGAAAAGGAGAAGGAATAGCAGAGAGCTCCATCTCAGAATTCCTGACTTTAATGGGATTGTTTGGAGTTTTCTGCACTTACAATGATGTTGGCTATGGCCTTGTCATACACATCCTTTATTATACTGAGGTATACTATCCACAGTTCTACTCTCTCTATGATTTTTATGATGAAGCCACATTAAATTTTGTCAAAGGCTTTTTCTACATCTATTGATATAATTAAAATGATTTTTTTGGCCTTTAAGGCCATTTATTTGATTTATTGCTTTTATTGATTCACATGTGTTGAACCACACTTGAATCTCCAGGACAAACACAACTTGATCATGGTGATCTGGATATATGCCTGTATACAGTTTGCAAGTAATTTATTGAGAATGTTAGCATCTATGTTCATAAGGCATAATGGCTTTTTTGTCTGTGTCTTTACCTTGTTTGAGTATTAGGTACCTACTGGGATTGTAGAAGGAATTTGAGAGTGCTACGTGATCCTTTTCTTTCTTCCTTTTTTTCCCTTCATTCTTTATCTGAGGTTTGTTTTTGTTTTTGTTTTTGTTTTTTAAATAAATACTCTGTAGTTCTTTGAAAGTCTGGTAGAATTCTGCTGTGTATCTATCTGGTCCTGGGCTGATATTTAGTCAGAATTCTTTTGATATTATCATTTCAGTTCCTTTTTGGTTGTGGGTCCATGTAAGTTGTTGATCTCGTTTTTTACCTAACTTTGATGGCATGGACTAATCTGGAAATTTATCCATTTCTTTGGGGCTTTCTGATATAATGGGATGAAGGTATTAAAGTGATTTCTTGAGTGTCTATTGTAATGTCCTCTGTTCACTTCCAATTCTGTGAACTCGTGTGTCCTCTTTTCTTCTTTTAGCTGGTGGGGCTAAGGGTCTGTCAGTTTTATTTTTCTTTTCTAAGAACTAATTACTAGATGAATTGGTTTTCTGTATTGTTTTTGTTTCTATTTCATTAATTGTTAATTTAATTTTTACTATTTCTCCCCATGTTGGGTTTGGATTGTCCTTGTTTTGCTAAGTTCTTGAGCTGTGTTACTGTTTTTTATTTATACTATTATTTTTAATGTAGGTACTTAGAGCTATAAATTTCCTTATTACAACTGTATTTAATGTGTCGAAAGTGGGATGTTGTGCTATGTTTTCATTTCTATTTAATTTAATTTTAATTAATTAATTCCAGAAATTTTTATTTCTTTCTTGGTTTCTTCTTTGATCCATTCATCGTTAGGTAGTGTGTAGTTTGTTAGTTTATGTACCTAACAGAGATTTGTTTGCTGTTAATTTTAGGTTTTATTGCATTGTGGTCAGATGGGATACATTGAGTTATTTCATTTTTCCTGTATCAATTAAGATTTATTTTATGTTCCAGGATGTGGTCTACTTTAGAGAATATTCAACAGGCTGCTGGATAGAAAGTATATTATCTAGATAGAACATTCTGTATCTAGCCTTTAGATAAATCTGATGTATATTGTCATTTAATTCTGACATGTCTCTTTTTTTTTTTTTTTTTGTCTATTGGAAAAAAAATCTACTACTATTCCTGAGTTGGAGTTAATTTGTGCCTTTAATACCAATAGAATGTTTTTTGTGAAATTGGATATGCCAGAGTTTGGTCTATATGTTATAATATCTTCTTCGTTTGTTGTCCTCCTGATCAAAATGAGGTGTCATTATCTATTTCTTCTGATTAACTTTAGTTTGATGTCTGTTTCGTTAGATGTTAGGATTATGGTGTCTGCTTGTTTCCCAGTCTCATTTGCTTGGAATACTTTTTCCCCTTCCTTTTATTCTAATGTGGTGAAATCAGTTTCCTGTAAGTAACATGTCTATGGATTTGTTTCTTAATCTAATGAACTAACTTGTCTTTTGTTTGGAAATCGATAGCATTAATGTCTAAAGTTATTATTGAAAGGTATGTATTAATTGACACCATTTTGTTGATTTATTGCTGTTTGTAATCTTCATCTTATTTTGTGTTTTAGTAATTATAGCTTCATTTGGTTTCTTTATGAAGGCTTTTGGTTATGCGTATTCCTCTCTTCAGTCCAAAATATTGCTTTTAGTAATATTTATAGGACTGGTTTGATGGATAGACATGAATACTTTTAGCTTGATTATACCATGGAAAAGTTTTCTTTCTCCTTTATCTATGGCAGATAGCACTCATGGATAAAGTAGTATGGGTTTGTATTTGTGGTCTTTTTGAAATTGGACTGTATTGCTCCAGGATATTCTGGCTTTTAATGTTTCCATGGAGAATTCTACTGCTATTCTAATGGGTGTTCCTATGTAACTTGAGTTTTGTTTTGTTTTTATTCTTCATTTGTATATTATATCCTGACCACAGTTTCCCCTCTTTCCCCTCCCCTGGTCCCCTCCCCCTTCTCCCCCAGGTCCTGCATCCTCCATCTTCCCTCAAAAAAGAGCAAGCCTCCCAGGGACATCAACCAAACATGGCATAACATGCTACAATAAGACTAGGCACATACCATCACATCAAGGGGACTCTCAGAGATCAGGAAAACTGTAGGAGTCTGACCTAGGTAACGAGTTTTTTAACTTATAGCTTTCAATATTCTTTCTTTGTTCTATATCTTTAGTATTTTAGCTATAATATTCTATTAAGAGTTTCTATTCTTGTCCTATACAGAACATACTGTTCTGTGTTTTAGAGGTATTGTTGTTGTTTGTTGTTGTTGTTGTTGTTTGGACTTATATGGGTAAGTCTTTCTTAAATATAGGAAGTTTACACCTATTGAAGATCTGATCTATGCCATTGACCTGGAATTCCTCTTCTTCTATGCATGTAAGTCAAAGATTTTTGTTTTTTCTTGGTGTTCCAAAGTTGCTGAATATTCATGCAGGTTTGGTTGTACTTTTTAATTCTTCTTTATCAAGTCCTGATAGTCTAGATTCTACTTGATCCACTTTGCCGGTGAGGTTACCCTGAGTTTTCTAATTAAGATTCTTGAGCTGTTCAATTCCATCTTCATTTCTGTTTTAGCTTCCTTTATTATTTCTATGGCTTTAATGAACTCAGTTTTTAAATCCTGAATTGTATTTATCATTTCATTCAGCCAAATATTTGTGTTTTTCTTGAATTTCACTCAGAAATTTATTCCTGCCCTCTTTAAGTTGTCCTTTCAAAGAATCATAATAATTGTTTAAAATCATTGCTTACTTGATATCCTGTGCCTGACTGATAGACATGGGAGGCCTGCCCCTTCCTGAAGAGGAAGGAGGAGGAGTGGATGGGGTAAAAGAATGGTTGTGGGGAGGGTCTGGGAGGAGAGGAGAAAAGGAGCAGAAGTTGATTGGGCTGGAAAATTAATTAATTAATAAAAAATTGTTGCTTCACACAAGGAATTTAGCAGTTCCTTTTTACACATCAGTAGTTAACTAACACAATTTTCATCAAAATTAAGTTTCAAACCAAACTGTGCTCAGAAGTTATTGCTTCCCTCACAATCTCCCTTCTATCCACCATGATGTCAAAGCATCCCAAATACCATCCTAGAAGCAAGTTCCATGCTCAATGGCAAGGGACATAAAGGGGGAAATGGTGAGATAAAAAAGTGACCCTAACTGATTTATTCCTATTTTCTTAAGTCAGTGTCTAAACTAATAACCTAATAAGTGAAAATATTAAAACATCAAGAAATGAATTAAAGATTTTGAGGAAAAATCAAGGCAAGAAAGTTGATGGCATCCAAGGTTTTGTCAATAAAGGCTTTAAAACTCTAACATAAAATTATGGTGTAGAACATATGATTGCTTGTTGAAGGCAGAACAATGGAATACTAGCCATTTCTGTTCAGAGAGCAATAGAGACATCTGAGGTTTTAAAGCTATTCACCATGCATCTTCTGGACTAACATCAGGGCAGAGTAGGTTTGGGTAGCTTTTACAACAAGAACAAAAATAGATGTCTCTTCTAATCCAGTTTTTAGCAGTGAGTAAAAGGAGGTCTACAGGGAAGCAAGTTGTCTATGATAGTCTGATTAAAGATATTTCTTGGGACTAAGGAGATTGCTCAGCAGTTAAACATGCTTGCCGCTCTTCCAGAGAGTCAGAGTTTAGTTCCCAGTACCAATTTCTAGTGACTTACAACTGTAAGTCCAGCTCCAGGGAGGCCAAGTGCTCTATTATGATCTCTTCAGGCACTGACACACGTGACACCACACATACATATGTATGTAATTAAAATAAATAAATGTTAATATAAAAATAATATTCCTACATGGTATCAATATTTTGTACTATATGCACAGGGCTTAATCTCCTAGTGGAGGTTAGTTGTGGAAATCAGATTACAGCTGTTAATATCTCTACAGCAAATGGACATGTTATAAGTTATCAGAAGATGAGACCTCTATAAACAAATGTTTTGTTTACTTTGCTTGTAGAAAAAAAAAAACCCGAGTGATGTCTGAAATCCTTGAATTCTCCTACACAATAGGCTTTATCCTGAAGTTTTTTTACTTCATGTCAGACTTAGTCTCCATATAGTTTCCCTCTATCTGTGGTTTTACTTTCTGTGGTTTCAAATTATGGGAACCTATTCCCAGTTCAAAAATACTAAATATAAAGTTTATTAAGCTAACCACAAAATCATTTTTGTGATTCTAAGTGGTATGACACAGTCTCTCCCCACCCTACTCTCTTTTGCCATGTCCACAAATGATTCCCTTGTCCAGCATGTCCATATTTTATAGCAGTGGTTCTCAACCTTGCTAATGCTATGACCCCTTAAAACAGTTCCTCATGTTGCAGTGACCCCAACCATAAACTTATTTTTATTGCTACTTTATAGCTAATCTTGCTACTGTTATGAATCATAATGTAAATATCTGATATGCAGATGGTCTTAGGTGACCCCTATGAAAGATCATTCAACCCCCAAAGGGGTCATGACTCACAGACTGAGAACCACTGCTCTATAAACTATCCACTCATTATCATGTTATTACAGTGCTTGTGCATATGGCATCTTTATTTTAGTTAAGAATTTCCCCAAAGTGCAAAAATAGTGATATGGAAATTTAAATGTAGGAAAGCCAGGCTGTGAAGTTCATTATTAACTCACATCATTAGAAGAGTGAATACAGTAAGATAAAAAGAAAGAGAAAGAGAAGGGTTGATGCCACTTTCTACTTCCACATGTCTTATTAAGGGTCACTGATATATGTTATTATTAGTTATTATTATTAATTTCATCCTGTGCAAACTTAAGCATAGATATACACATACAGGAAAAACATAGTTGTGTCCTACTTGATCGTGTAATGTACCCAGCACGGTTAAGTGTGAATGCTGTAAGCTCAAGCACATTTGTAAGGCGTCTGGGAACAAATGTGATAATTGGGTACACTACAGCTATTAATATATCCACAAAAGTGAAACACCTAAAAATGTTGACACTTGGTGGGGACCCCACAAAACTCATGGCCTACAGAGAGATGATTTGCATGAGGTGAAGAATGAAACTAGTGTCAGTACCCCCTTTGCCAGCACTAGGTCAAATTTTCCAGGGTCTGACATTGTGAGTTATCCTTCTTACACAATGAAGCACAGAAAAACTTGGGGGAAATGTTTCCATGTAACAATTATCACAACAAAGCTTTCAGCATCGCTACAATAGAAACTACCTAGAAGAGTAGAAAAGCACCTTTACATTAAGAACGAATTCTATTTTTGGTTGTGAGCCTAGCCTTTAATGGCTGAGCCTTTTCTCCAGCCCACTTGCTCAACTATGTCCATAGCAGCGTTATTTGTAATAACCAGAACCTGGAAATAACCTAAATGTCCCTCGACTGAGGAATGGATAAAGAAGATATGGTACATTTACACAATGGAGTATTACTCGGCTGTTAAAAAATAAGAACACCAGCCGGGCGGTGGTGGCGCACGCCTTTAATCCCAGCACTCGGGAGGCAGAGCCAGGCGGATCTCTGTGAGTTCGAGGCCAGCCTGGGCTACCAAGTGAGTCCCAGGAAAGGCGCAAAGCTACACAGAGAAACCCTGTCTCGAAAAAACCAATAAATAAATAAATAAATAAATAAATAAATAAATAAATAAATAAATAAATAAATAAATAAATAAATAAATAAGAACACCAGGAAATTCGAAGGTGAATGGATGGAACTCAAAAAAATTATCATGGGTGAGGTAACCCAAACCAAGAAAGAGAAACATGGTATGTAATCACTCATAAGTGGTCATTAACTGTAAAGTAAAAGCTAACCATGCTACAATCCACACTCAGAGAGGCTAGGTAGCAAGGAGGGCCCAAGGCAGGATACATAGATCTCCCTGGGAATGGAAAATAGAAGAAATCTCCTGAGTGGACTTGGAGCAGGTAAGCATGGGAACTTAAGGTACCTTGTTGGGGTGATGGAGGCAGAGAATACTGAAAGAGACTACTGGAAAGAGGGGGCATTTTGGGGTCAGGTGAAAACCTGGCGCAAGGGGATGTCCCATGAATCTACAAGGATGGCCCCAGCTAAAAACTCCTAGCAATAGCAGATACAGACCTTGAACTGACCATCTTCTATGACCAGATTGGTGCCTAGCCCAGCTGTCATCAGAGAGACTTCATCCAGCAACTGATGGAAACAGATGCAGACCCAGCGCCAAACATTAAGCGAAGTTCAGGGAATCCTGCAGAAGAGGAGGAGGATTGCAGGAGCTTGAGGGGTCAAGGGCATCACACGAAAATTTACAGAATCAATTAACCTGGACTCACAGGTGTAGCTAGAGTTTTCCTGCTTTGCCCACAGTCAGGACAAATCTTTGTCACCTGCCAGTCCCACAGCCGCTCAGACCCAACCAAGTAAACACAGAGACTTATATTGCTTACAAACTGTATGGCCGTGGCAGGCTTCTTGCTAACTGTTCTTTTATCTTAAATTAATCATTTCCATAAATCTATACCTTGCCACGTGGCTGGTGGCTTACCGGCGTCTTCACATGCTGCTGGTCATGGCGGCGGCTGCAGTGTCTCTCTCTGCCTCAGCCTTCTGCTTCCCAGAATTCTCCTCTCTCCTTGTCCCACCTACTTCCTGCCTGGCCACTGGCCAATCAGTGTTTTATTTGACATACAGACCATCCCACAGCACTTCCCCTTTTCTTTTTTTTAAAAAGGAAGGTTTTAACTTTTATACATCTCCAAAGCCAGCTTGGTATATTTGGGAATTTGGGCGTAGCTTCTCTTACTACTTCCTGCTGGAGGGGGGCGCTGTATCTTATGGGGACACAAAGAAAATTTTAGGATCATGGAGTAGTCCGTGAGGCTGTATCGTCTGAGCCAGTTGCCTTGAAATGATTCTGGATGTTGGATCATCTGGGCCATGGTGTCATCGGAGACCTTTCAGGTGGTCTTGGCTGGTCAAACCTGATGTATCCTAGTCTGGAACGAATCCATAGCCTCTGGCTTTCTGTGGAAACAAAAGCAGAGCCTCCTTTCCAAAGCAACATATCCTTACATCCAAATTTTGAAGTTAAGGTACCTTTAAAATACACATTTTAGCATAACTCAACAGCTTTTGCAATCAAATGTTTCTCTTCAGTTACAAATATCAAAGAGAACATAATCCAGATTCTCTGTGTGGTAGCCATCTTTATGTGGCTTATGTTTTATATTACCTTGAGCCTATTGCTTTAAACTGCAGCCTTCTAAGCCTGAAAAGGCGCTGTGGCTGCTGGCTCCTCCCATTTCAGCTTCCCAACATGGCGGTGGTAGTTTTCCACCAGCTCTGGGAGCCATCGTGGGTCTGTGCTTTTATCCAAGCAGCATGTAGCCCAGAAACCTCTTTTTGTTTTGTACTAGCAAAGGCTAAATCCACCATGCAGCTTAATGTGCCACTTGCAGAGGCCTCATTCCCGCCATACTGCAGGGCGAGTGCACACGCCAGGAACCCGCCAGTAGCTCAAACCGGCAGCTGCCGCTCATTTGAGAGAGACAATTAGGAAGCTGTTTTTAGCTCCATTTTAGAATCTTTTCTCAGGTTTTAGGTAGAAACTCTTGCCAACACGTTGGGTGCCATTTGTAGCTAGAGTTTTCTGGCCTTGCCCACAATCAGGACAAATCTTTGTCACCTGCCAGTCCCACAGCTGCTCAGACCCAACCAAGTAAACACAGAGACTTATATTGCTTACAAACTGTATGGCCGTGGCAGGCTTCTTGCTAACTGTTCTTTTATCTTAAATTAATCATTTCCATAAATCTATACCTTGCCACGTGGCTGGTGGCTTACCGGCGTCTTCACATGCTGCTGGTCATGGCGGCGGCTGCAGTGTCTCTCTCTGCCTCAGCCTTCTGCTTCCCAGAATTCTCCTCTCTCCTTGTCCCACCTACTTCCTGCCTGGCCACTGGCCAATCAGTGTTTTATTTGACATACAGACCATCCCACAGCACACAGGGGTTCACAGAGACTGAACTGACAACTAAGGAGCCTGCGTGGGACTGACCTAGGCACTCTGTATATATGCAACAGTTGTATAGCTTGGTCCTCTTGTGGGACCTCTAACAGTGGAAGCAGGGGCTGTCTCTGACTCTTTTACTGGGACCCTCCTCCCCATTTTGAGTTGCCTTACCCAACCCCATTACATGGGTAGTTGCTTAATCTTACTGCATTTTAATATGCCATGTTTTGTTGACAAACATGGGAGACCTGCCCTTTCCTCAACATAGAGGGAGGAGGAGTGGATTGGGTGGTGGGAACAGAGGGGAGGTGGATGAAGAGACTGGGAGGAGAGGAGAAAGGGGAAACATTGGCCTGGATGTAAAACAAATAAATTTATTTTTAAAAAAGATAGAAAAAAAGAATGAATGAATCCTATTCTATACAGCACTCAGAGCAAGGACCCAAAGAGGAGAGATTTGTAATAAGCATAAGGATAGATTCTATTGGTGGAAGCTGCAAAGTATATAGGACCTCTTTCATAAAGATGACTTCTCTTCACTGAGATACAAAGCTCAGGATTAAGGCCTAAACAGTGCCCAGAATTTGGGGGAATCAGGAAGGCTGGCTCCATAACAAGGAGATCATCAAATTATCAGGCAACATCGACTCCAGCCTTCTGGGTGACCAGGCATCAGTCATAGCATTCCTCTGAAGAAAATAGGCCATGTGCTTCACAAGTCTGGTTCCTAGGATGCTTTCTTTAAGCTGTGCCTCCTACAGAAACTGTGTACATTCATATCATGGTCCTAAAGGTATTTCTGGGTTTCCTGCTGTATGTGATGTCTTATGTGTGTTTAGAGGTATATGAGCCCAGTGTTGTCATTATACAACATCCATCCCCAGGATTCTCAGCTTCACCCTCCTGTGGCCCTACTGATTTTTCAATGTAACACTGTATATTTTTAATTTTATATGTTTATAGCTTTAGAGGTACATCTCTTAAAATAAGAATACTTCTGTATATGACTCAGTTTCTGAGGCTTTCGTTGCTTAAAAGGTGGTTTTTTTTTTTTTTTTTTTTTGGTTTTTCGAGACAGGGTTTCTCTGTGTAGCTTTGCACCTTTCCTGGAGCTCACTTGGTAGCCCAGGCTGGCCTCGAACTCAGAGATCCGCCTGGCTCTGCCTCCCGAGTGCTAGGATTAAAGGCGTGTGCCACCACCGCCCGGCTAAAAGGTGTTTTTAATCACACACTTCTAGACCACTTTACTGTCTAAAGATTTCCTTCAATTCTCTAAATACTGGTAGAAGGTTTGTGGGCATAGAGAAAGAAAGAACATTTAATTGTGAGATTAAAATAGCTTATGAAGAATACATGGTTCGAGAAAAGAATTAGGCTTCAGTGTAAGACACACCTGGGTATAAATCCTCACTATGATCCTGCACACATACACTGGTTTTTCTAGGTCTGCTCCTCAAGAATGCTAAAGAATACTAACTCCTCAAGCACAAAGTACGTGCAAGGGAGGGTTATAGTAAAGAATAAATGAACTTTGCATTAGTAACTTAAAGCTAGAAAAAGAGTAATCTGTATCAGAAATAATATATACATTGGTGCTTGATAGTTTATTTACAGGCATCTACTGGATGAGTAAAATAGCATGGCACATATCAATTGTTCAGAAAATATCTGCTCTTTATCTTTTCCACCATAATTGACATTTATATATGTTCCAGGCTTTATAAAAGTTCAAATAACCATAAACACAAGGAGATGGTGGAAAAATGGACAAATTAGTCCTGAGGGAGGAGTCTGTCTAATAAAAAACAAAAAATATTAAAACTAGCATTAAAAATTGATTCACAATTTTTCTTGTCTTATTTATACATGGCATTCTTATACCAGGACATATCTATGTAATTTTGCTGTCTTTATTTAGCTAGAACAAAAGCAGAGCACACTCCAGATTATAGCAACTATAGCAGAAGCTCATGTATGCCACTATTTTTTATGAATCAAGCGCTTTGTTTATAATCATTTGCTCTTAATTTGAGACCTAAAATATTTTCTTTTGAAGCTATCTGGTTAGTTGCAAGACATAGACTAGAAACTGAAAAGCATCCCATGAATATTATTGTGTATGTTTGAAGTTTATGTAAAAAGCAACTGGTATACTAGTTAAAGTATGGGAAACATATAAAATCTATTTCAAGAAAAGGGTACATATTTAATAAAAATTTTGTAATCTTCTTTAATTAATAGGAAATGGTGACTCAGCTAAACTACCTCTATATTTATCATGTCTATTTAAGATAGATTCATTTCAATTGATTGAACTAGCAATTTCATGATATTTGAGGAAGATCTTTTATATGATAAAATAAAAAATAAAAACCTACAAAGCAACAAATCTTACTAGTAGGTCACACCAGACAAATTCTGGGTTTTCTGAATTAGTGCCATTATCTAAGTCTCTCTGTCCTTTTGCTAGAATTTCTTGCAACTGCAAGCATATGAGCAAGAACTCAGTTTCCATTGAGCTCATTCTCTCTGAGGAGACATCTTCAGTTCAGAGCTAAAGAATATACTCAATGTTCATGTCATGTTACATACAGGCTTTTAAAGCCCTACCTAGCAGGAGTCTAGACTTGCTGGACATATATACTGATATATTTGGGGTCTAAAAATCTAGTCTCAATTATAAGCAATAATGAAGAGTATCAATTTAAGCTTGTCATCACACTAAAAATTTAAACACTAAAACATAAAACAATGTAACTAAGTTTTGAAATATTTTCTTTGTTTTTTTTTTCATAATTTTCAACATGTTTAACTCTTCTTACAGTGTAGAAATCTCAGTCAATCTTTTGTTTGATCTTACTACACAGCTTTGTCATTTAAAAATCCCAGAATTATGTAATAAGAGATTTGATTTTAATGTACTCTTTTTCTTTTTTTCCCTCTTTTATTGAAAATAGATGTTTTTCTCACATAATTTATCCTGATTATGGTTTCCCCTCTCTATTCCTCCAAGTTCCTCCCCAACTCTGCTCACATCCAGATCCACTCCCTTTCTGTCCCTCCTTAGGAAACAAACAGACTTCTAATGAATAATAATAAGATAAAATATAGTAAGTTAAAACAAAAACTAACACATTTGAGTAAGACAAAACAAATAGAAGGAAAAGAGCTCAAGAGAAAGCAGAAGAAACATAGACCCTTCATTCACACACTCAGGAATTTCATAAAAATCACTAAACTAGAAGAGTGTATACACACACACACACACACACACACACACACACACACACACACACACATCCTACAGAGTGAAAAAAGAGAAGAAAATATATAAATATATTGCGAGGGCTGGGGAGCCAGACCAGAACCAAGACAGGTTTCTAAAAGCCCTGCCAGGGGCCAGGCCTTAGTTTTGGTTTGCAGCAACTTGCTGGAGCTGAGCAAGCAGTCCTTGAGAAGACCACAACTCAGGAGCAACCAATCAGCATGAATCAGCTAAAGATAGCTTTTCCTACCTTGTAGCTAGAAAGTCCCTAACCACTAGAGC